>NC_134548.1:3545000-3775852 GCF_050624435.1 Tenrec ecaudatus | reverse complement strand
GGGTGTCACCTTCCCGTCCACGAGCCACGTGGAGCCACGCCGAGACCTGCGAGGGCCCTGGAGATGCGTCCACTGCCGCTGGATCCACAAGACGTTGCACCCACCGGCCTGCGATCTCCCTGCATTCTGCATCATTGCATGGGCTGCGTGAGTCTGAAGCGGGATTTATGGGCTAGTACCAGTCCCAGTGTGGGACTTATGGGCTAGATCTGGACCGGACTGGGATGTTTTCTCAACATACAATTACCTTTTATATAAAGGTCTCTCTTATTGCTACATGAGTGTCTGTGGGCTTGTTTCTCTGGTCAACCCGGCCAAACACAAGGGGACTAGGATGCTCGTGTGGACCTTGAGTGATGGAGTGTGTGAAGTCCCTCCGTCTTCATGTCGAAGGAGCCTCCTATACACATTCTGCATGTTGTGTGTGTGTGTGTGATACGGATTTCTAAAAATGCAAGCGTATCAGTCAGATTTAAGAACATCCTGCAGGTGCGAGGTTCTGTGTTTGGGGGCTGGCCTGCCTGAGGGTCTCAGATGCTTCCGACGTGGTGTCAGGAGATGGGCAGCCTGCTGGGTCAAGTCGAGGACCAGCTTTGCCAAAGAGCAAGACCCTCGGGGAGGTGGATGGGCCCGTGGGCTTCACCATAGGTGCCGGTATGTGGTGGTGGTTGACCCGGGATGAGACAATTCTTTGTCCAAAACAGAAAAAGGGGGAGCGCAGAATAAGGGGCTTCCCAGGCGGTGGGGTTTCGTCCGGCAGAGTTCCGGGGTGATGGCTGATGTCGGTCAGCTCTGCTCTCTCCGGGGCTCGGTTCTCGTGGAGACTCAACAGGTGATGTGGGCCCCAAACACCTGTCGCCTGCTCACAGCCCGAGAGCGCTCGGACGCGGGGAGAAGGGCTGGTCTGTGCGCTGCACACACTGGAACACGAATCGGGGCACCGGCCCGTCTGAACTCATAACAAGAAGTGTTTTAAAACGGGAATGAGAACCACCAGGGAGCACCCCTCTTGGGATTTATTTTGGATGAAAAGGCACCGCCCCCCCCTCCATAGGGCACCCCTCTTTGGGGGACACAGCGCCTGCCGCTTCCAGCAAAAGCAGTGGCCAGTCTGCATCGCACCCCGGACTTGGAAATCGCCGTCTCTCCAGGGCTAGAGTTTGAGGGCGCTCTCGTCACAAAGGAAGGAGTGGGGGGAGCCGGTTTTCGCAGGGAAGGGAAAGAGGTTGAAGAGCAGGACATGCGGGGAGAGGGGGGAGACGCACTAGGAGTGAGGGAGGGTGGGTGTCAGAAGATGGAGGAGGAGCAGGAGAGAGAGGGGAGGGGTTGGGGCAGGAGGAAGGGGGGGAGGCGAGGAGGAGGGAGGGGGAGGAGCAGGAGGTGAGGAGGGGAAGGAGGAGGAAGGAAGGGGAGGAGGAGGTGGGGAGGAGGAAGAGCAGGAGGTGGGGGAGGAGGGGGAGGAGGAGGAGGAGGAGGAGGGGGAGGAGGGGGAGGAGGAGGAGGAGGAGGAGGGGGAGGGGGAGGAGGAGGAGGAGGAGGAGGGGGAGGAGGGGGAGGAGAGGGAAGAGGAGGAGGAGGGGGAGGAGAGGGAGGAGGGGGAGGAGGAGGAGGGGGAGGAGGAGGAGGGGGAGGAGGGGGAGGAGGAGCAGGAGGAGGAGGGGGAGGAGGAGGAGAGGGAGGAGGAGCAGGAGGAGGAGGGGGAGGAGGAGGAGGAGGAGGAGGAGGAGGGGGGGGAGGAGGAGGGGCAGGAGCAGGAGGAGGAGGGGGAGGAGAGGGAGGAGGGGGAGGAGGAGGAGGGGGAGGAGGAGGGGGAGGAGCAGGAGGAGGAGGGGGAGGAGCAGGAGGAGGAGGAGGGGGAGGAGGAGGGGGAGGAGCAGGAGGAGGGGGAGGAAGAGGAGGAGGAGGGGGAGGAGGGGGAGGAGGGGGAGGAGCAGGAGGAGGAGGAGGAGGAGGAGGAGGGGTGAGGGGGATGGGGAGGAGGAGGGGGAGGAGAGGAAGGAGGAGAAGGAGGAGGAGGAGGGGAAGGGAAAGGAGGAGGAGGAGGAGGGGGAGGAGGAGGAGGAGGGGGAGGAGCAGGAGGAGGAGGGGGAGGAGGCGGAGGAGGAGGGGGAGGAGGGGGAGGAGGAGGAGGAGGAGGGGGAGGAGGGGGAGGAGGGGGAGGAGGAGGAGGGGGAGGGGGAGGAGGAGGGGGAGGAGCAGGAGGAGGAGGAGGAGGAGGAGCAGGAGGAGCAGGAGGAGGAGGGGGAGGAGGGGGAGGAGGAGGGGGAGGAGGGGGAGGAGGAGGAGGGGGAGGAGGGAGAGGAGGAGGGGTGGCGTCTACTGGACACCGTCCCTGCTGTGAGGAGCCGGCGGGGACGACGCAGAGCACACTCTTCTTCCCGGGCGTTTTCTTGGACAAATAAAAGGGGAAACGGCAACAAGAAGGCATGAAATTCCCTTCCCGGCAGAGCGACTGTCTGCAGACATTTCCAAGCAGGACGGGAAGGAGCGCCTCTCTTCCCTTCACTGTCCCGTGTTTCTAAAGCGCTGCTGCTGAGGGGCAGGGGGGAGGGGACCCCAGATCCATCCGCAGCATTGTGGGGGGCAGGGGCCTGTGGGAGAGGGGGGCGCCCTGAAGGAGAGACGTCCCGCTGCCGCCGCTGGAGCAAACCCACCTAGGACTTGCACCCCGGAAGGAGGAGGCCACGCACACAGCGGCCCGCCCCCCAAAATCTCCCGCTCCCCATTCTGCACAAGCGAGAGAGGAGGAACCATGGTCAACGGTGTTGTTAAAGATGGAGCATCCCCAGGGGAAGCCGCTGAGGAATTCTGTGCCGGGGCCGCCAAGCTGGGGAAGCCCTGGTGGGTTAGTGGTCAGCAGGTCAAGGCCACCGCTGGCTCCGGGGAGGAAGACTGGGCTTTCTACTCCGTGAACACGCCACGGCAGCTTCTCGTGTGTTTGTTAGGCTGACGGTCCATCCCGGTTCCCAGGGACGTGGTTCTGAAATGCCAAGGGCATCACCCAGGGATTTTAACCCCGCAGCCCACGCTGGGCATGCAGGACGGGCCTCGGCAGGCTCCCTTGCAAAGGCTGGAGCCCTGGTGGCATCGTGGTGCGGAGCTCCTCTGGGAGTCGCCTGCAAGGTCAGCAGTTCAAACCCACCAACTGCCCCCTGGGACAGTGGGACCCTCTAGGACAGGGGAGAACTGCCCCGTGGGTTTCTGAGAGGACACTCCAGTGGACTTGGCCGCTGGCTTCCAACCGCCGACTTCCCCATTAGAAGCCACCACGGAGCCAAACCTGCCCACGAGCTTTCCGAGACGGTCAGTCTTGATGGGAACACAGGCTCTGTGACCCGGCGTTGACCTTGGAAGGACTGGGCAGTGCGAGGCAGGACTCGGACGAGATGCAGAAAGATGACTCAGACACAGACGGGGAAGCAGAGGCACGGAGTTCTCTGGTTCCCTGTGTTTTGCAGTGAGTGCTCAGCGGCTCCTAGGAAGATTGGGGGGTCCAGCGCCCCCCCTTCCGCCCCCATCTCCCCAGCGGTTACACAGCATCGACACGAGGTTTACCAACACTTCCTTCATCTCTGGGACACCTGTCAAATCGACACCTGGCCGAAGCCGCAGGTGTTCTTTTAAAAAAACCCAACAAACAGATACATTTTATTATAGAAACGGATACATTCTTATTAAAGAAACAACACAATGTTGTGCTATTAACTTATAAAGGAAACCATCTACGGTACAAACGAATACTCTGTATTTACATAGTTTGTCATGTTATACATTTCACAACACGGGAGATACTGGGCTGACGAGTCGGGTCAGTACAGCAGTCTCTGCACTTGATGGTTACTTTCTACGAGCGTGTTGACTACGTTTCTATTCACGTCGTGGATAAAGCCAATTGTGTTTCTATGTATTCCTGAAGCCACGCTTTCATGAACGAGACCCACGCATGTTCCATGTATGTTCACGTCCAGTGGGCGTGTAGCCATAGAGACAGGCTGACCGCACAGAGAGCTTTGAGGTTAGAGGGCTTGGGAAAAACGAGTCTGCGTGTGCAACTGCCTCGTTACGAGGATACCAGCCAGCGTACGCGGGAGGCGGCAAATGTAAAATGCTTTCTGTAATTGTCGTGGAGGAAACTCAATGCGTCAAGACGGCTCGTCCCATACGCCCAGGTTAAAGAGCTTAGAAGAGCCCGCGGGGCAGTTCTGTTGGGTCGCAGGGAAAGCCCTGAGCCAGAATGATGGACTAGCATCTCACGGTAGCAGGCTCCCCCCAGCGACGTCGTGTGAAACAGAAGGGAACCCCGCTTGGCAAGGAAACGTCCTCACAGCAGCTGCTGTGTCTCAGCTCTTTGCCGCACTCACCGGGTCCCCCCGTCTGGTGGGGGTCCCAATAGCAGGCGTGCAGAAGGCGACGGGTGACAGCGGGAGCCCAAGACACAGGAATGGACCTCCAGAGGGACGGGGGTCACTGAACAGAGTGCTTGCGAGAGGAGGCGGGGTCCTCAAACTTTTTAAACAGGGGCCGGTTCAACTGCTAGTGTCTCACTGCTTTATAATTTAATTGTTAATTTCTTGTATTACCTGTATATAATTTAACGGTTCATTTCTTGAATTATATATCTATCTTTATGAATATATTTATATATAATTACTAGCAATCTGGTCTGTCTCTCTAGAGACCCCTGTCTAACACAGGTGCATACTATGCACCTAATAGAATGTGATATAGTAATGAAGACACAGCAATAAACACCCCACAGTGGGGCAGTGGATTTTGACTTATATCAACCTCGCAGTGCCCAGTAAAACGGCTCCTTAGCATTTCCAAGTCTGCATTCCAGGGAAGGGGCGTCCTGCTGCTCGGCTGGGTTACGGGCGACTCTGCTAACTGCAGTCTGAAACCAACAGCCGCCCTGAGGGGGAAAGATGAGGTTCTCGGCTCCCCTAACGACCGACAGTCTTGGAAACCCACGGGGGCAGTTGTACCCCGTCCTAAAGGGTCACTGTGAGTTGGCGTTGACCGGATGGCAGTGAGTTTGGTTTGGGACGCCACGGAGCGACCGGGGGTTTCGATCCGCTCACCTGGTGGTGAGCAGCCCAATGCCTACGCCCCTGGTCTGCCGCGGCTCAGAGACACGTAATGTTTGTGATGTAGAAAGTGTAAATGATGCCCATGCTTCTAATTAGTAACAGTGAGAGACACAGAGACCCTTTTCTCCAGAGATGTGTGTGAGTGTGAAGTGCACATTCATTTTATTGGAATGAACAAGGACGCCGATGGGAACCGATGAGAAGAAGGGGTGTTTGAAGCCACATCTCTCCTCCCCCCCCACCACCACTCCCTTTACCCTTCCACAGTGTCTGCTGGACGTTTCCTCGTTCGCGTGATGTTGTGTGGACACAGTCAAAGGAGACGAAGGAACCAGATCCAGAGCAGATGGAATTAACCTCGCACTGAACCGGAAACAAACGCGCTGCCACCGTGGCCATGCCGACTCACAGCGACCCTCCAGGACAGGGTAGAACTGCCCCTGTGGGTTCCTGAGGCTGCAACTTTTTTTGTTTAAATCATTTTATTAGGGGCTCATACAACTCTTATCACAATCCATACATACATCAACTGTGTAAAGCACATCTATACATTCATTGCCCTCATCATTCTCAGAGCATTTGCTCTCCACCTAAGCCCCTGGCATCAAGTCCTCATTTTTCCCCCTCCCTCCCTGCTCCCCCCTCCCTCATGAACCCTTGATAATTTATAAATTATTTTGTCATATCTTGCACTGGCCAATGTCTCCCTTCACCCACTTTGCTGTTGTCCGTCCCCCAGGGAGGAGGTCACATGTAGATCCTTGTGATCAGTTCCCCGTTTCCAACCCACCCTCCCTCCACCCTCCTGGTATCACCACTCTCAGCACTGGTCCTGAAGGGATCATCTGCCCTGGATTCCCTGTGTTTCCAGTTCCTATCTGTACCAGTGTACATCCTCTGGTCTAGCCAGATTTGTAAGGTAGAATTGGGATCATGATACTGGGAGAGGAAACATTCAAGAACTAGAGGAAAGTTGCATGTTTCATCGTTGCTACCCTGCACCCCGACTGGCTCGTCTCCTCCCCGTGACCCTTCTGCAAGGGGATCTCCAGTTGCCCATAGATGGGCTTTGGGTCCCCACTCCGCACTCCCTGCCTCATTCACAATGACATGATTCTTTGTTCTGATGACGCCTGATACCTGCTCCCTTGGACACCTCGTGATCCCACAGGCTGGTGTGCTTCTTCCACGTGAGGCCATAACTTTGTGCGGAAGGAAGTCAAAATTCTCATCTCTGTCTCCTGCCCCAGCTGGTAGTTTCCGACTGGTGACCTTGCCATTAGCAGCCCCACTAACTGGCAGTAAACACCACGCCCGCAGGGCTCTTGCAACCTGGCACAGTGATAGGTAAGCAGTGGACGGGTCAGTAGTTTGATCGTAACGACAAGCTCCCAGGTGGAGCTCGCGACACCAACGTCTGTCTCATGTGCTTCAGGAGGGGAAGGGGAGGGGGTTTCCAGCTGGGATTTTCCATTCATTCCATCTTTCTCCTCGTGCGTGCAGACCGGACAGGAGCTGGTGCTGGCCCCGTGGTTCTGGGTTCCTGGGAGCTAGTCCATGGCCCAAACCTAGGCGCACTGCTATGGAGTCGGTTCTGACCCATGGGACAGGGTAGGACTGTGACCAGGGCGCCCATGAGTTTCAGAGTGTGTCCCTCTTTACAGGAGCGGGGCAGCCGTGTCTTCCTACCAGGGAGCGGCTGATGGTTTCGAACTGCTGACTTGCAGATGCAACACACACATGCACGCACGCACATGCATGCACACACATGCATACGCATGTACATGCATGCACACACACGATCCACTGCCATGGACTCAATCAATGCTGACTCATACGGACCTCACAGGACAGGGTCGAGCTGCCTCTGTGGGTTTCCAAGGTTGGAAATCTTCATGCAAGCAGACAGCCTAATCGGTCAGTGGAGGAGCGGCTGGTGGGTTCGACGCACCGACCTTGTGTCCGCAGCCCAGTGTGTGACTCGCGGCAGCCCCGAGCCCCCTCTGCACGTTGCACACACGAGACAATGTGCTGGCGGTGGAGGTCTACGGGACGTCACCTGGTTTGGATCACAGTCCCTCTTCCAAATGTCGTATCCCATGGAGCACGAGGTCGGGACGCGCCTCGTGTTACGTGCACCATTTTCAGAGGAGGTCTGTCTTAAAAGGGGATTTGGAGACGGCATCCTTCCTGAAACCAGACCTTTTCTCCTTTCCCATCTTACAAATCAGGGTTTCTCTCTTCCCTCTTCTTGCCCGATGCCCAGCGATGCTATTGTACCCACGCCTTTCTTAACCCACTGAGACACGTCGAGTTTTTCAACTCACGGGCTCCGCGGGGCAGGTGTCTGCGGAAAGCGAAGCGAAACAAGCGGAAACAGAAAGAGAGAAAGAAAGATCCCGATCGACAGGGCTTCTCGGGACACAGCGACGCAAGCAGCCGCGGCAGTGTCTGCCCTGCACAGAGACCACCCTTCGCACAGAGACCGCGTCCTGGTGCAGAAGCACCGCGGCCCTTCACGCCGCAGGACCTTTAGACGCTGGGCATGTCCGGGAGCCTTTCCGGGGTGGGCTTTTGGCCAATGCATCACCCATTCCCTGTGTCCATCGCGTTCCCATCCTGTGTCCTGGGATGATCCCACTCCTGACCACCTTCCGATGCGCCTGAAGGTGTTTTTCCTGATACTCTTTCCTTGGGCTGCAGACGGCCTCACACAGCGGCTTGCTCGCTCACACGAAGCCCTGCAGACACAGCTAAATAAAGAGTAAACATCGAGAAGCTAAATACACAATAAATGGCATTACCCGAAAAACACACCGTAAACTGCCATCCAGCCAATGTCGACTCGCAGCGAGTCCTGCAGGACAGAGCAGAACTCACTGCCCCTTGTGGGTCTCTGAGAGCCTAACGCTCGACGGACGTCGAAAGGCTCATCGCTGTTTCCCGGAGCAGTTGGTAGTTTCGGACGGCGGGCCTCTCCGTTAGCGGCTCACCTAAGCGGCAGATCTGATCCGTCGGAAATTCTGCACCCATGGGTGCCCCTCCTCGAGGCGTCCACGTGGACAGGGTGCGGTGAGCGACCACTGATCTTGCAGCGGCGGTGGACCAGCACCACGGACACAAGCCACCGCAAGTGGACCTGCATCCCTGGGCTTTTCCACTGCGGGGAAGGCAGGCTGCATCTTCACATCCGGCTCTGCAGACGGAAGGATGTAAATCTCAGACACCCACCCACCATTGCAGCAGCTTCTCCTTCTACCACGAGCTGGTGATTTGAATCTTATTCTGTACCCGACTCAACCCAGAGCGAGTAGAGAACCAGCCGTGACATGAAGCTTGGTCTCTGCGCCCCACATCCCTGCCAACGGGTCGATGCCACCTCACAGTGACCCTACGGGAGAGGGTTTCTCAGACTGACTGTCATGCGTTTTAATGTGTTGTTCTTTGGGGCTGTCTTCTCCCTGAACCCAAGCCGGTGCCGACTCACAGGGACAGGGTCGAGCGGCTGGATGCAGGCTGGGCTGCTCACCATGAGGTCAGCCGTTGACAATCGCCAGCCACTCCTGGGGAGAAAGAGCAGGCTTCCCATTCCCATGGAGAGTTTACGGTCTGGGAAACCTGTAGGGGGAATTCCTCCCCGTGGGGTCGCTGTGGGTTGGAATGGACTCGCTGGCGGTGAGTTTGGTGGTGTTGGGTTCTTGGGGGGTGGTGGTGGTGACACCGTGTGTTAAGCACTGCAC
This sequence comes from Tenrec ecaudatus, assembly GCF_050624435.1. NCBI lineage: Eukaryota > Metazoa > Chordata > Mammalia > Afrosoricida > Tenrecidae > Tenrec > Tenrec ecaudatus. The sequence goes on along the minus strand of NC_134548.1, from coordinate 3,767,022 downwards.
TATCCACTGCAAAGCCAGCGGTTCAAACCCACCGGCCTCTCTGCAAAAGAAAGATGAGGCCGTCGGCTCCCAGAAATAACGAGAGAGACTCAGAAACCCGTGGGGGCAGTTCTGCCCCATCCAGCGGAGTCCCCATGAGTCTGAAGCAGAGCTGGTTTGGTTTGGTTCTGACGCACCTTGTTTTCACCGCTATAATCAATACAGGGAAGGATTCGGGTTGGGCTCGACACCGCAGTCTGCACTTGGAACCTGTTCTGGCTGGTTCCAATGTTTAACTCCTGAATTCGTTCAGTCAGGTGCATCCGAGAAGACGAACACCCAGGAGAGTCGCTGTCGGATGTGGGTACCAGACAGTGACCCAGTGGGTTCGTACAGAAATATTCAGAACCTGTGTGTGTTCCCAAGAAATCTTGTGCCATGGGGGGGGGGGCATGAAAACGATGGAGGTGCAGATTCCCTGGACCAGGGCTTCTCAACCCTCCTCATGCAGGTCCTTGGGTGGTGGTGACGCCCCAACCATAACATTGTTTTCATGGCTACTTCATCACTGTAACTTTGCTACGGTGATGAATCGTCATATCAATATCTGATCTGCAGGATGTGTTTTCATTGTTACAAGTTGAACATCATTAAAGCAGAGTGATGAATCACAAAACAATATGTCATTCCATATTGTAAAACATTGATTTCTAATGACAAATGAATGCAATTTTGTCTTCAAGCATGGCGTAGCGTGGGTAGCAGTCTTCACGCCGGGTGCTCGTATGTGGGCATGTCTGCACATGGATGGACCCGCCTGGAGACGGATAGCAGAGCGGTGTCTCAATTCCTAAGACCATCAGAAATCCGTCTTCCAACACCGATTTCCGATGCTCTTCGGTGACCCTTGTGAAAGGATCGTTCGACCCTCAAAGGGGTCAAGACCCACGGGTTGAGAACCACTGGTCTAGACCTATCAACCACACGGGATCCACAGGGGGTCATTTGCCCAGCCGAAAAGCTCAGGCGGCAGGGAAGGGCAGGAAGACCGTCACTGGGGAAAACCCAGGGAGGACGTGGGAAGGGTCATGTTGCATCGCGACCATTGCAACCCACATCAGGAAGCACCGCGTGCGTGGACGCCTGCTTGCTGCATCCGCTCGCCCCCGAATCACGATCGCTAAGAAGACCCCTTCGAGATGGACTGAGACAGACATGAGCCCACCACCCTACAAGGTCACTACTGCCAGCAGACCCACTGAGGTGCAGACCAGGGGCGGGCATACTCCTTGTGCGCCGACAGCCCTGGTCAGTCAGTGGACCCTCCTCAGGGGCAGGGTGGGCTGGGAGAGGTACCCAATGGCAGCCACGACTCTGGTTTCTTCACCCCCCTCATTGAGTTCAAGGAAAATCGCCCCACGAATCCCCCTTCAGCATGAATCCTCTGGATGTCAACGTTGCCGCAATCTGTAAGGGAAAGGGAGCAGGATCTTTGTCACCTGAGTGGACGGATTTCACCGACACGCCCTCGTGCGCAGGTTGCTGTTTGCAGCCACGGGTCAGCTGCAACACACGCGCCACAGAGCGCCTGTGGGTCTTGATCCGTCCCCGAATTGCTGTCAGATGGGACCGTCACGCTGCACTGGGTCGCCCCCCACCCACCACGGCTGCATTTTGGAAGTCGATCACTGGGGCCTTGCTTCCCAGTCCCTCTTCATCTGGACGCTCAGCGGAAATCCGTTTGGAATGATGGCAACAGGGCCAGCTCCCTCCTGCTGACCTCGGGCAGCCACTCAATCACGACGTTGCTCTCCACACCCCTTGAGTTTCCGTCTCCTCTACGTGGGGGTCCTGCGAGGACTGTCCTCCTTCTGAGATTGACACATCTCACTCGGCTTCCAGCCTCCCGGCTGCACCAGGGGCTGCTCTGGGTGCCTGGAGCCCCGTGTTTGCGACGGAAGAGCAGCTTCAGCATTGTCTGCAGCGTGTTTACTGAAGCAACAGAGTTGTGGAGCCTCAGGGGCTGGGGGTATCTGGGACTGAGCACAAGTCACCGTTTCCCCCGTGGGTTTCCGAGATGGTCGCTCTTGACGGGAGCAGACAGCCTCGACGCTTTCCCAAGGAGCCGCTGGCGGCTTCGAACTGCTCGCTTTGCAGTGAGCAGCCCAAGGCGTAGCCCCCTCTGACACCCACGCTCCTCTCTGTTGTCGTTCGCATGCGTTCATTTATCCCCCTTCTACTCGAGTAGGCGTCTAAGTTTCTACAAGCCTATTTTCCCCCTTTCTGGAGAAACAGAGGACATATACATGCCAGGACCTGTTTTCCGAGGCTCGCCGTACATGAAGGACCTCTCGGTATTGCCGCGGGGCAAGCACTGGGCTGGTGACTCAAAGGTTAGAGGTTTAAATCCACCAGCTGCTCTGTGGGAGGACAAGGAGGCAGGAGATCCACTTCCGTAAAGAGGTGCAGTCTTGCAAATGGTTCTCTCCTGTGGGGCGGCTAAGGGTTGGAATCGACTCCGTAGTCCTGAGGTACCTTTTTTGGTTTTTGTTTTTCTCTCCGGTTGAGTTCTGTTGTTGCCTTTTAGGATCGTAAAGGATCAGATGATATGAAATTGTTGGGGACGGACACGGAGCCAACCAACACTCACTGCCGTTGACGTGACCTGAGACGCAAGAGCGAAACTGCCCCATGGGGCTTCTCACCAACCTTCGTTGCTCTTTGCCCTTTGCAAGTAAAGCGCACACACACAGGCAGGTGTGGGTTTGGCCACGTTGCAGTCTTAATCCAAGGGGATTAATTTGGATGGAATCCCGGTTTCAGAGCCTCCAAAGTCTCACCTGTGCACCAGCAGCAGAAGCGTGATAACTCCCAGTCTGTTCTATGCACGCAGTTCTCATCCATTTTCCTGGCCTGCAGGATGTGCCGTTGGCATTGGTCAGCAGGTGGGGGCAGGGGAGAGAACCGATGACAGCTTAATTGCTAAGTATACCTTCAAATATACAACCCCCTTGCCTTGAAGGACGCAGGTGACAGAAGACAACGGTGGTCTGTGCTGCCACCGTTACGGGGCAGCTGGGAAACGCGTAAGGAAGACAACCCAAGAATCACCGCCTCTAAATTATAGCAACGGCAAAGACTAATGGGGACCGGCCGAAGAGGAAACACGTCTCTCTGGGAAGAAGCACAGCCAGAAGGCTCCTTAGAAGTGAGGTGGCTACTTTGTCTCTTGCACTTTGGACAATATTAGCAGACGAGGCCAGTCCCTGGACAAGGGCGTCACGCCTTGCTCAGCAGACGGTGAGCAGAAATGAGCGTGCAGCTCTGGGCTCAGACCCAGCAACAGTGGACCTCGTGTCAGGTCACAGAGCAAGTGTGAATACACTTTAAAACACTGAGCTTCTACACTCCATGTCCTCCGGCCGCACGGCTGTAAACCTAGAATCCAACAGTCGACAGCACAAGCTGCAGCAGCCTCAGATTTGAAGGTGAGATGGACTTGTATAGCTAAAAGTCAAGTGCACTGAAGATGAACAACACACTGCTTTTAAATGGCTGTGAACTGGATTCGATAAGGGATGAAATGATTCCATGGAACAAAGGGGAACGAAAACAGAACACACCCGATCTTCGGGATAGAGCCAAAGCCGCTACCAGAGGACAATTTATAGCTCTCAGTCCACTTGTTAACCAAGAGGAGAAACCCCGAGTCAACACTTTAACCCAGCATCTTCAACGAGTAGCTCATGAGCAACAAAACAGACTTGCAACCTCCAGGAGAAAAGAAATCATAAATGGGGCAGTGACATAATCTGGGGGTCGACTTGAGACTATTAAGAGAGAAGGGGTGCAGCTTAGCCTGTCAATCGGATCACAACGTGATGACCTCATTTGCAGATACATAGCTCTCTGGAGGCACGCACACTGCTCTCTGCTTCCTCTCCCTGTGAGGAGTTTCTCCTGACGAGCCACATGGAGCCAGAGCCCTGGACTCGGAGGAATCACGTGGAGACCCGCGCCAGCGCTGAGATGCTTCCACAAGACTTTCCACCCACTGGCCTGTGATCTTCCTGAATTCTGCATCTTTGCATGTGTTACATGAGTCTGAAGAGGAATTGACAGACTGGTATCAGACATGTGGGCTAATATAGGAGTCATGGACCTGATCTGGACTGGGCTGGGATGTGTTCTTAATCTACAATTAGTCTTTGATATAAAGTTCTCTATTACACGTAGCTGAGTGTCTCTGGATTTTGTTTCTCTAGTTAACCCAGAGCCACACAATAAAGATTAAAGCAGAAATAAAGGGAGTGGAAAATAGAAGGAAAAAGAAGAAACACACATACGCACAAGACAAGAAGCTGGTTCTTTGAAGGGATTAACAAAGTGGACAAACCACTGGCCCATTTCACAGAGGAAAAGAAAGAGAGCGTGCAAACATCAAGAAGAAGAGCGGAAATCAAACACATCATCACTACAGAGCCGAATAAAACAAAAACAATAGTAACACACAACGATGAAAGACTATATTCCAACAAGTTTGGAAACCTAGGTGACACGGACAAATTTCCGCCGTCTACCCAAACGAATGCAGTGACAGAAAAACCCGACAGACACATAGCATACAAAGAAACAGAGCAGGTGACTTAAAATCCCCAACCAAGACAAGCTCAGGACCAGGCGACCTCACCCGTTAATTCTACCAAGTGTTCAGAGAAGGGCTGTCACCGATTCTGCACAAATTATTCCAGAAAAGGACAATAAAGTCCTGAACTCATTTTGCGAAGGGAACATAATTAATGCAAAAAGCATCACCGAGGTGGAAACGAAAGACCAAGATGGCTGCATGCACACAGGAAACATGGTCAACAAGACCATGGCCGATAGGATCCAACAACGTATTAAATGTCTGTCCGTGGTCAAGTAGGCTTCCCCTCAGGTATTCAAGGATGGGTGGGAAAACCACCACCCAGACCAAGACCCAAAGAAAGAACCACCTGACGATATCAATCGATGCAAAAATAAAACAAAAAACCCAAACATTTGAAAATATCCAACAAGCATTCCCTTGAAACAACAAAATAAGGTTAGAGGGGGAATTTCTCCACACAATAACGGCCAGCTATAGAAATCCAGCCGTGTTGGGCTCCAATCAGCAAGGTCAGCAGTTCGAAACCACCAGCTGCTGCTGGGGCAAAAGACGGGGCTTTCTACTCCAGTTACAAAAGATGAAACCAGAAAAACAGAAGATCTGTTTAATAAAACAAAGCAAACTCCAGAATGCTACTGCCAGAAACCAAGAGACCCTACATGAATGGAAGGATACCCCAGGCTCATGAGTAGGAAGGCTGAACATGGTGGAAATATCAATACTGCTCGAAGTAGCCTATAGATACAACGCTGTCCTGATCGCGACCCCGACTTCATTTTTTAAAGAAATGGAAAAACGAATGGCTTCCTCCATAGGGAGGAGTGCAGCAGAACAGAACACCCAGAAATACATCCATCCACCTACAGGCGATTGATCCTCAACCAAAGGCTTAAAAATAAATAAATTCAATGAGAGAGAGAGAGAGAGAGAGAGAGAGAGAGAGAGAGAGAGAGAGAGAGAGAGAGAGAGAGAGAGAGAGAGAGAGAGAGACTGACTCTTCAACAAGGGGCACTGGCAAACTGGAATCCCCATTTGACAAGAATGGAATTGGACCAATACCTTACTCCTCGTGCAAACAAACAAACAAACTCAAGATGGATTAAAGACCTGAATGGATCAAAGACTCCTCTCCTGAATCTACGCAAGATGCCATACTTCACTAAGAAAGCAAATGAATGCTACAATTTTTTTTGAAGACTACAATCAAAACGTAAGCGCAAGACATGAACATGCAGCTCACCCCAAAGCACATCCAAATAGTTCACAAACACACGGGAACTTTCTCACAGTCATTCTGGGAGATTCAAATGAAACCAACAACGAGATACCACCTCGCACAAACAATGGTCACCCAAGGTAAGAGCAAGTGCTAGAAATGGAACAGAGGCATTAGAAGGCTCACACACGGCGAGTGGGTCTGCAGTGATGTACAACCCTTGTGGAAAGTGATGAGATGCTTCCTAAAGCAACTGGGAGTAGAAATCCCCTGTGAGCCAGCAATACCTGCACCGGGTGTCCATCCTAAAGAAGCCAGAGACGAAACATAAACAGACATGTGCACGTCCCTGTCCACAACAGCAAGCAGTAGGAAGCAGTTTAAACACCCATCAGCAGAAGAACGGATTAAGAGCCTTTGGGACCCGCACACAGTAGGACTCCATGAATCACGAACAAACAACGATGGAACCAAGAAGCCCCTCGCGACGGGTGTGAACCTGGAGAACCGTATGCCGAGTGAAGCCAGCCAACCACAGAAGGACAAATGTCGTACAAGACCACGACCGAAAGGCTAAAAGCGAAGACAAAGACGGGCGCGCCTAAGGGAACAGACGTTGGATGCTCCCACGGGAAAGGGCCAGAACGGGAAGAGGAAGCAAAGGTCTAGAAGGTCAGCAGGTTCACACCCCAGGAGGACAGGAGACCACAGGGGGGGAAGAGCACTCAGCGGAAGGGGGTGGGAGAGATGATGGGGACGGGGGTTGATGATGGTTTGAAGAATTAGCTGCAAGATGGAGGGTCTGAAATGCACACACACACACCTAATCCATTAAAAAAATAAAAATTAAGATGTCCAGTAGAGAGCCATCCTTACACCTTGAAAGCGTCCTGGTGGCAGGCTGGGGTAGTGAGGAGCCAGTGTGTCCTAGACTAATGTTGTGCACGGGGACCTCGTGCACAGCAGAAGGAAGCAGTGCCCGGTCCTGCACCATCCTCGCACCTGTTGTCATGGTTACGCCCATCGATGCACACATCGCGCCAGTCCATCGTGTCCAAAGGTCTTCCCCCCTTTTGACGGCCCCGCTGGTGCATCTCGGACATCGTTGCTTGTCAAGACGTTAACGAGGTGAGCCGCGATCCACAGGTTAGGGGTTCAAAGCTTTCACCAAGACAACCCCAGACCCAACGGGGTCCCTTCTCCTCTCTCTTACAAGGCTGCTATGGGTGGGAATTGACTGGCTGGAAGTGGGGTTTCTTATACAATGGAGAGTCATCCAACAGAATTAAACACATTTCCTGGCCAGGATTCTCCCTCCCGGAAACTTCTGATACGTGCTACAGGGACGTCTCGGGAAATCAATGCCCACCTACAAAAGCCGCGGATTGTCGCAGGCATTGGCCGCTCCCCCCACTTGCTTGGCTGCCTTCATTCCCGCTCTGTCTTGAAGTGATTCGATCATGGCTGCTTTCATCAGGGGAACACTACGCAGATGCTAGGTGAGGAAGATGGGGGGCTGTCATCTGTGTGTGTCACACGGGTGCTTCGGAGAGATCATGACCAGGACAGTGTCTGAGAATCATTCAGAAACTCAGCTCGCTGCCTGTGAGCCGATGCCAATTCATAGCAGCCCTGTCAGTCAGGGTAGAACTTGACTTTGGGGTTTCTGAGACTCTAACTCTTTGTGGGAGCCGACAGCCTCATGATTCTCACGCAGGGTGGCCAGTGAGCTCGAACTGCTCGCCTTTTGGTTAGCAGCTCAGCACGCAGACCACTAGGACATCAGGGGTCCTCCTGTCCAGATACATACCTTCCTGCAAATCTCCTTTGCAAAGAATGGTGACAAAACGCAATGCCCATGAGCGGATTGATACGTGTACCGGTGTGTGTGTGTCACAGAATGAAACACCGTCCAGCCCTGATGCATCTCCCCAGGATAAAGATGTGCCCATCTGCTTCCTTAACACACGCCAGCCTTGAAAACCCCACGGGGCAGTTCTACGCCGCCCTCCTCCTTAGAATAAAACCCGATGGCAACACTTCTGGCGCGTGACACGTGCTACCGAACGCTGTTGCTTCATCAAGTCACCCCTCGGGCTCACAGGGGCCCCGGGTTGTGCCGTACGACACGACTTCCAGGAACTGAGGATGATGAGACCTCACCCCGCTCGCGGACTGTGGACAAGGTTATCCGCGGAGACCAGACATTGCAAAGGATTTCATGCTCGGAAAACTGGGGGGTCAGCCGAAGCGAGGAGGAGGCGCAAGGAGACAATTGATGCAGGGGCTGCAACAAGACGCTCAAACGTGGAAACAATTGTGAGGTTGGTTCAGGAAGGGGCAGCACTTGGTTCTGATGTACCCGGGGCCCCTCTGAGGGGAACCCCCTAACGATGACGTCCCTCTGTACAGGAGCAGATCTACCCTCTGTCTCGTGTGGGGTTTCCAGGTGGAGTCGAACCCCCAGCCTTTTAGATTCGCCACAAGCACTCCCTGGAGAAGGACGTCATGTGTGGTCAAGTGGACGGGTGGCAAGAAAGGAGGAAGTCCCTCAAGGAGATGGATTGACACCACCAAACCTTTCTTTGCTACCGCACCATCCAGCTAGAGATCCCCGAGACGGCGTGCATCACCCCGACTCGAGGCTCAGTCGCGTCCACCCGTTGACATGCTTGCTTACTGGCTGTAAAGCTTCATGGTCGTAGGTTCTCCTTTGCTGCGGCAGCCACCCCGTCAGAAGTAACCAAGCACGCCATGATTCCCACTGATGTCCTCTCTGTGGACCCAAGCCGCGGGGATGGTGTGCCACGGCCCTGAAATCTACAAAGGCAACGGCCAGAAATGGTACCCGGAGAGAGACAGAAGGGTCATCATCTGGTGAGCATCGTGCCAGGCTGCCCCTGGCGAGCGAGCCTGTGTGGGTACCTGAGAACACCCTGGGAATCCTCATCCTGTTCTTACGCTCCAGATTTCCGTGCAAACGGAAGGCAAGTGTGCCTCTTGCTGGACACATTCTGCACGCGCCCCCTCCCCCCACCCTTTATACCATCTGTCTGTGGACGTGGCAATCTGACCGTGGTGTGCCGGGAACCAGGAGCATGTGATGTGCTGGACACCATCTCAAAACATCAACAATCCGCATCCTGGTGGGAAGCAATTGCCTCGGAGCCTCCTTCTGTCATTGTCTCCACACAGTTCACGTGGGCGGAATCATTGACCTTTCAGTAGAAAGAGAGATTAAAAGCCCAAAGAGGCAAGTCAACGCGGAGCTCGGTTTACTTCCTGAACTCGCCTCCCTGGAAAATGCAAAATGCAATGCCAAGTTTTCATGCCGCTGACAGATGGAATTGTGTCCCCACCAAAATGCATGTGAGGAATTCGGCCGAGGGAAGGCATTGCTCTTGGTCCTCCTTGCAAACTGTTGTAACGGCATATCGTTCACACGTCATCCGGTTCAACGGTGCAATCGTATGAAAAAGAATTGCGCGATCATCTCCAAAATCATTTCCAGACCCTTTGCTTCTCACCTGAACGCATGGTCATCTGCGCCCCACCCCCCGTGCCGTCGATCTCCCCAGAAAAGCCCCACCCCTGCAAGAAACCATCAATGCCGTCGTTTCCATCACTTTATCTAACCTGAACTTCATAGACTGAAAACGTGTAATAAACAGCAACAGAGGAAACCACGCCAAGCGTTTAACACTATCACTGCATCGTACCGTCTCCCATGATAAATTTAACTCTACTTTTGAATGTTTTTCTGCTGCGAACTCTGATTCCTCAATGTCCTGGAGGAAAGTGTACGATGACCCGGGGGGGAGGGGGGGCTTCCGACACAGCCTTGTGTGCATCAACGGCGGGCACACACTTCTGTCGCGGGGCAGCTGGTGTGTCCAAACTACCAGTCTTTTGGAAAACCGCCCAGTGCCTCGAATCCCACTTGGAAATGGTCTCTCTTGGCTATCTTGATGAGGCAGTACTGGTACAGAGTGTATCTCAAATTAATTTTTCCCTTTGCGGCACTGGAAGAGGGCACTGACTCTGGTCATTACATAATCTGCTGTCAGTTTGAGAATTAAGAATGTAGGAGTGTGGGGAACTGATTACAAGGATCCACATGTGACCTCTTCCCTGGGAGAGGGACGGCAGAGACAGGGGTGAAGGGAGACTCCAGATAGGGCAAGATATGACAAAACAACGATGTATAAATTACCAAGGGCACATGAGGGAGGGGGGAAAGGGGAGGGAGGGGAAAAAAAGAGGACCTGATGCAAAAGGCTTAAGTGGAGAGTAAATGCTTTGAGAATGATTGGGGCAGGGAATGTATGGATGTGCTTTATACAATTGATGTCTGTATATGTATGGATTGTGATAAGAGTTGTTTGAGTCCCTAATAAAATGTAAAAAAAGCAAAGGAAAACAGAATGTAGGAGTGGAGTCTAACATGCCAATGAGGCCTCTGTGTGGACATGGACTTCTCCTGAGAATGCTGGGAACTCTTGGTGTTTCCTCCTTGGAGGCGGGAGACATCTCTTCTCTTAGCTCACTCCCTGGAAGGTGCTCTACTGACAAGAAACATGGAGCTACGCTAGTGCCCTGTATTGGAGGAGCCACGTGGAGACCCTGCCAGCGCTGAGATGCTTCCACGGCCACTGGATCCACAAGACTTTCCACCCACCGGCCTGCGATCCTCCTGCATTCAGCGTCATTGCATGTGTTTCGTGAGTCTGAGGAGGACTTTATAGACCAGTTTCAGACACATGGGCTAATATTGGACTTATGGGCTTGGACTGGACTGGGCCCTAAAGTACAATGGCCCTTTATATAACACTCTCTCTTATACACAAATGAGTTCCCTTGCATTTGTTTCTCTAGTCCACCCAGACACACTAGCCTTTGGGGTTGGTGCACACATCTGGAGCGGGGCATCGGGATCGGAGGAAGGCTTATGAACCACCTTCAGTACCTAGGACACAACCTTGCTTCCTGAGAGTGAGGAGGACCGGAAGCACCAGCCGATGAAGATGAGAGACGGCACCTTCAGTACAGACGACACCTCAATGTAATGAAATGCAGATCCTCACAACTGGACCCACAGGTGACCTCGTGATACACGGAGCGACGTTGGAAGTTGTCCATGACTTTCCTCTTGCTTGGATCCGCGATCGATGCCCCTGGAAGCAGCAGTCAAGAGATCAAAAGACACATTGCGTTGGGTGAATCTGCTGCCCACGACCTCTCTAGGGTGTTACCTCGAGGTCTAAGGTGCACCTGACACAGGCAGGTTATTTTCACGTTCCTCAGACGCATGTGAACGTTGGACATCGAATAAGGAAGACCGCGTGAAAACATCACTGTGTTGGAATGGGGGGCTGCAGAAGAGTGTTGAAAGGACCAGGGATCGCTAAAAGGACGAGCTGATCCGTCTTGGAAGCAGCGCAGCCCACATGCCGCTTAGAAGAAAGGGTGTGAAGACTCGGGTTTAAACGCTTTGGACACGCTGTCTGGAAAGTTGTCCTGGAGAAGGACGTCGTTTGGGGCAAGTGGAGGGGCAGTGGAAAGGAGGCGGTGAACTAAGAAAGCTGACCCGACGGCACCTAACCACGGCAACAAGGGGAGGAAGGAAGGATGGAAATGGGAGAAGATGAACAGCACACCACGTGGAGGGCACAGGGCCACCCAGGAACGGAAGCGGAAAGAGGTGCCGAGAGCTTCCGTCAATGCCCGCAGAGAGAGGTTCCCTCTGGAGTCAGCACGAAGAATTTAGATGTCCAGACCCCTCGTCTTTGAGGGGGGTTAATTTTCCCTTTTTAAGTAGTCATCTACTTGAGGGCATTTCTGCTACAGCAGCGCTGGCTATCCAAAGTCTCACCCAAATAACGTACAAGGGTAAGTTAAACAAAAAACTTTTGCTACAGAATCATGGAAACCATTATTGAACAAAAATGTCACCACGGGAAGCAATTGCTTTTCCGTATATCCCTGACCTAGGTCTCCACCAGCGCTCTCTGTTCTGAGAAACTTACTGTGATATCGGACGCCATGCCTCTGGTATTTCGAATATTAACTGGGTCGCCCACGCTTCAAAGGTTCCACCACATTCTTAGACTAAAACGGATTAGGAGGAAGGCAGATGCAGCCAGCTTCTGGGAAATGACGGGCTGAAAACCTTAGGGTTGGTGCCCGTGCCTGGGGTGGTGCGGGCTGGAAGATGAGACTGGCAGGTTAGAAGACACTCAGCCTACGACAAAATACACCTCCAAGCAGAGTTGACCTGACTGATGAGGGTGGAACACACTTTGGGGACCTTCATTGGCCGATGGGACACGACTCAAAAAGAGAAGAAATCGGTTTACATCTCCAGGAGACATCAGAACATGGTGTGCAAAGTATAAAACGAGCATGACTGAACTAGGTATTAGCTGAATGCACTAAGTTCAATACCGTAGGCAGTAGTGAGCCGAAATGGACTGGTACTGAGTCAGAGAACCTGAGGAGCAGTGATATCCCGTTCATCTTCTGAGAGAGCATTCCAACACTGTCAGTGACAGGGTGATTGATGTCTGTAAACTTCTGTGTGAGTTACGGTGGAGCAGAGAAACAAATTCATAGACGCTCATACGTGTATAAGCAAGAGCTTTCTAGACAAGAGCAATCGAATAGTGAGAAAACAGCCCAGCCCAGCGCAGTTCAAGCCCACAAGTCCAAAATTAGCCCATATATCTGATACCAATCTATAAATTCCTCTTCACACTCACAAAACACATGCAATGACGCTGAATGCAGGAAGACCACAGGCCGGTGGGTGGAAAGTCTTGTGGATCCAGTGGCGGTGAAAGCTTCTCAGCGCCGGCGTGGCCTCCACGTGGCTCCTCCAGCTCCAGGGCTCTCGCGTGGCTCCATGTGTCTTGTCATCAGAACACCAAGCAGAGAGTGTGTGTGTCCCGCCTCCAGCGACCTATTTCTCTCCACAGCGACTCCATATGAGGTCATCAAGCAGTGACATGAGTGACAGGCTGAAGTCCACCCTTTCACTCTTATGAGTCTCAAGCTGTCACCAGATTAAGTAATTACCACAAATGCCCAGGAAGACCAATTCATAAACTATTCCACAAATCGACACACCAAACACAAATGCCAAACATTAGCGAATGGAATATGGTTGCGGTTGTTGTTTTAAATCAACTGTTGTAGTCGGAAATGAGGGAGGTCTGGTGATAGGCATTGGGCTGCGCACCACCAAGTCGGTAGTTCAGTCTCACCGGCTGGTCTGTAGAAGACAGATGAAGCTGTCTACTCCTAGAAAGGGTTAACGGCTCAGAAACTCACAGGTCCTTTGAGGGTTACTCGGAGTTGAAATCAACTGACTCATCAATGACGTTTTTGGAAGTAAGTAAGCATGCAATCATGACACCTTGATCGTTACTGGTCATTGGAACAGAGAAACTGATTGGGAAAGACGGCCTCGGTGAATGAGATGATGTCAGAGATCACGACAGAATTTTGCACGAGCGACGACATGGGCTTTCCACAGCATAAGCAGTGACTGTACCCTTGGGCTGCTGCCGACTGGACGCATGGGGTTCAATCAGACTCTATCTATGGAGGATGAGAAGCCCAGGCTCCATGGAATCTGTCAGAACAAGTTCTAGGGGATGAAAGCTGAAATAAGTCTGCAAATGCAGAAATATGGCTTTGGCTTGGCGGCGAAGGCGTAGCCATCTTGCTTGGAAGCTTCCCGGTCTTTGGACTTGAGGTAGCACCCTGGGACCTGACCTTCCAACCTTGGATTTGCTCACCCCAGAGGGCAAGAGCTGACCTGCTCTGCTGTGGACTTATTCATCTTTGCAGCCACAAGCCGGTTGCCCTCCTGGTGATCTTGGATTGATCAGCTCGTACATCAATGTGAGTCAGGAAACTCCTCCAGCCTGACACCCGATCGTTGAATTCTGAACCTGCCTAGGGTTGGTCATACCCTCTTGTACAACAACTTTGTGATGAAACATTTTCTTGACACAAACCTTTCTCTCTCTCTCTCTCCCCTATATAGAGAGATATGCTCCATTGATTTTGTTTCCACCGAGAATGATGCCCAAGACAGTATCCCGTCCAGCATTGACAGCGCATCTCCGGAAGAGATCTGATGCACTGCGCATGAGTGACCGGAGACCAGGGAAGCCGTGGGATAACGTCCAAGACATCGTGCATGAAGAAACCAAAATCTCACCAACAACGCAGGAAACCCCCAAATGGATGCTGACACTTGCTATCGGATGTGAGAGGTCTAAATCGAAAGGCGGTGGTGGTGGGGGGATATGAAGTGAAAAGAGCCGGGCCAAGTTCAAAGGCAACGTGAAAAGACAGAGGTCAGCATCGCAGTGCAATGTGCGAAGACCTGGAATCAGAAAATCAGTAAACGGAGAGCGCGCGCTCTGCCTTTCTCAAGAAAAAAGAACTGAGAAGTGATTCGGGCTCTGAGTGGTCACACCGCAGGATTCTCTGGGCAAACTATTGAACGTCACAGGAGGGAACCGAAAAACAAGATGCGAGGAACGCGCAAAATCTCTGTCCCAACAAGAACTGGCGGACGTCCAACCATTTTCAAGATGTAGCACACGATTAAGAGTTGACGGGGCTGGAGGAAGAAGCCCAAGCCGCACGTTAGGCATCAGCCAAAAACAAGAACCCAGGCACTGAAAGGATGCCAAGGGAAACATTCCAAGAACAAGCTGCTGAAGCACTGGAAACACTCATTTATCATTGCCCAGAGTGTTGGCAGAGCCAGCTTCCTGGCCAACAGACTGGAAGAGATCTATATCTGCAGACTTTCCCAAAGGGGGTGGGGGCCAACAGAAAGTGCAGCATCATTAATATCACATGCAAACAATGAAAGCCAGGTTCAGAAGAGGGTGTGAAGTAAGGAATCTCATCACTGCCATCACCTGATCCTGGAGGAAAGCAGAGGGTCCCGGGAAGAAGCTCACCTTTGGGTCAGCGGTCATGCGGTGGCATTCGATGGCATTGATTATAACACATGATGGATAACATGGCATGATTACAGAACACTTAATTTTGCTGCTGTGGAAATTATATCGAGGCCAAAAGACAGTAGTGTTTTTTTTTCTTCTTCAACAGAACAAGGAAATGCTTGGTTTCAAATCAATAAAAGCATGCATCCGGGTTGTATCCTTTCGTTGCACTTAAATCAACCTGCAGGTTGAGCAAATCACCTGAGGAGCTGGACTAGGTGAAATAGAACGTAGCAGCAGGCTTCCAGCGAGAGTTACTAACAGCGTGCGATCTGCAGGTGATGTAACTTTCCTTACTGAAAGCGAAGGCGACTTGATGCACAAACGGATGAAGATCCGAGACTGTGATCTCCTGTATGGATATTCAACCTTAGATTAAAAGCAAACACAAAAATCCTCACAGCTAGATCAATAGACGACATCATGGTAAACGAGGAAACGATTGAGCTTGTCCAAGATTTCACTTTGTTAGGACCGATATCCAACGCCCAGGGAAGCAGAGCTTACGAGATCCAATGACGTGTTGTTTGGTTAAATCTGCTGAGCAACTCCACTTTAAAAGGTTAAAACCAAAGATGTCACCTTGATGCCTAAGGTGTGCCTGAGTGAAATCATGGTCTTTCTTCTTGTTTTTTTTAAAAATAATTTTATTGGGGGCTTGTATAGCTCTTATCACAATCCATCCATTGTGTCGAGCACATTTGTACAGTTGTTGCCCTCATCCTTTTCAAAACAGTTTCTTTCTACTTGAGCCCTTGGCATCAGCTGCTCGTTTTTTCCCTCTCTCCTCCACCCTCCCTCCCTTCCAAACGAACCCTTGATAATTTATAAATCATTATTGTTTTGACATATCTTACACTGACCGATGTCTCCCTTCACCCACTTTTCTGTTGTGCATTCTCCTGGGAGGTGTTTATAGGTAGATCATTGTGATCGGTTTCCCCTTTATTCCCCCACCTTCCCCTTCCCTTCTTAATATTGTTACTCTCATGATTGGTCCTGAGGGGTTTATCTGTCCTGGAGTCCCTGTGTTTCCAGCTGGTCTAGTCAGATCTGTAAGGCAGAATTGGGGTCATGATATTGCGGGTGGTGGGTGGCAGCAGAGTAAGCATTAATGAAGTAGAAGAAAGTAGTAAATTTCCTCGATGCTACACTGCACCCTGACTGGCTCGTCTCCTCCCCGCGCCTCTTCTGTAAGGAGATGTCCAGTCGCCTGCAGATGGGCTTTGGGTCCCCATTCTGCACTCCCCCTCATTCAAACACCTCATCTGCATAGGAAGTTGGACAACGAGCAAAGACCGAAGGAGAATCAATGTCTTTGGATTATGGTATTGGGGAGGAATGTTTGCCAAGGACTACTGCCTTTACCTCGACACCAAGAGAAACAACCCAGTTTCACACAAGGACAGGAGACAAGTTCAAGGAGACGGAGGACAGAACATGTTTGATAGAAAACAATGGTTAAAGGGGAGGCGGGGGGGGGGGGGTAGATGAGGAGCTGATACCAAGGGCTCAAGTAGAAATTAGAAAGCAAATGTTTTGAGAATGATGATGGCAACAAATGTACTAATGTGCTCGACACAATGGATGGATGGATGGTGATAAGAGTTGTATGAGCCCCCAATAAAATGTTTTTTAAAAAGTACTATATACACCATTCCACAATAGCATTAATGACAACAATCGATGAGTAAATACATAGACAGACATGCAAACTACAGTACGATGGATGGAAATATACCAATAGAGATGTAAAAGTTTAATCTCTTGATTGCTACTTCCGTGAGAACTGTGGATCAATCAAGAGAAAATCCTCGACAACTTCAACTTCTTCTCCATTTATCACATTGTTACTCATCGGGCACGTTGTAAAGATTTTGATTTTCTTGGTATCGAATTGTAACCCACAGTGTGAAGGCTACAACCCTTAATCTACACCAGCAGGAGAGCAAAAGCTGCATCGCACTGGATAAATCTGCATCATAAGACACCTTTACAGCGTTGACAAGCAAAGATGTTCCCTTGAGCAATAAGGTGCACCGGAACCAAACCAGGACACTTTCAGATCCTTGCTGTGCAGGTGAGAGGTGGACAGTACATGAGAACCCCCAAAGGAGGATCTTTGGGTTCCAACGGTGGTGCCGAGGAAGAATATTGAAAACACCAGGGACCACTGTAAGGTGAGACTTTGTCTTGCACATGTTGGACGTAAGGTCGGGAGAGAGCGGTCTCTGGAGAAGGACATCGCCCTTGGTAAAGTGGAGGGATAGTGGCGATGCACTGGGCTGTGTGCCACAAGGTGACGGGTTCAAAACCACCAGCTGCTGCATGGGGGGAAGATGGAGGTTTCTACTCCCATCAACAGTGACAGTCTCCGGAGCCCACAGGGGCAGTTCCATCCCATGCTTTAGGGTCACTGTGAGTTGGCATCATCTCAAAGTCAGTGACTCATAGCTAGTAAAGAAGAATGAATTCAAGACACGCAGAAAATAATTAGGCCAAAAAACTTGAAAGCAAGCAAACCGGTCTCCACAACCCTAAAACCAGAAGAATTAGATGGTGCCTAGCTGGCACTACTGACCCCATTGAAAGGACTCACAATTCAAGGTCTCAGATAACGTGGGAGAAAAATGTGGAACAAAACTCAACATCACGAGCCCAGATATATTGGTAGGACAGAGACAGGTGGTAGTTAGAGGATTTTGTGTCAACTTGAGGATATAAAAGTGGAGGGGTGGAGTCCAGCCTGTCAATCAGGTCACAGCATGATGTCACCTTTCCATAAGGAGGGTCCTGGGAGCTCCCCCCCCCCCGCCTCCATCTCTCTGCCTTCACCTTCCTGTGGTGAGCCAGGCTGAGACCCCTGTGATGGGGCCACTGCCATTGGTTCCACGCAACTCTGCACCCACCGGCCTGTGATCTTCCTGCATTCTGCATCATTGCATGTGCTGGGTGCGTGTGAAGAGGGACTCATGGACTAGGATTGGTCTTAGGGACTTGAGTTGGACTGGGCCGGGATATTTTAATGATGCACTATTACTATTTTTTAATAAATCATTTTTTGGGGGGCTCTTACAGTTCATAACAATCCAGGCATCCGTTGTACGTAGGTTGCCATCATCATTCCCAAAACATTGTCTTTCTCCTTGAAGCCCTGGTATCAACTCCTATACCCACCTCCTTCCCCACTCATGAACACTTCATAATTTATAAATTACTGCATCTTATTTTCATATTTTACACCATCTCTGTCTCTCGTCACGCATGTTTCTGTTGTTCGTCCCCCTGGGGGGGGGTGCTGTAGGTCTATCATTGCAGTGGGTTCCCCTTGTCTCCCCCCAGCTTGCCCCTACCCTCATGGTACCGCTACTCTTAATATGGGCCCTGAGGGGTTTATCTGTCCTGGATTCCCTGTGGGCTGTCCTCTTGACAGAAGCAGATGGGAGGGCATGGGATTTCCTGGAACCTAGAACCATAAGCCAACATGATTGACAACAGATTCCACTCTCATCTACATTCCATCATTCATGGAAAACACTTTAGTTCCTTTTGAAGAAAATATGTTCAGGGTGTTCACGTGCAGGAAAGTAAACCCACCTAGATCTTTGGACCAAGAGGTCTCATGTTTTTTGCCCCTTCTTTCATTTGTCCTCATTCCAAAAACGATGCCCGGTTTCACCCTAAGCCCTGAAGGAGTAGCCCTATGCCATCTTGAGCGCCTCACATCCACTTGCAGACCCGCCAAGCTTCAAGGTGAACTCACAAGGAGACTGGGAGGGGCAGTGGCCCCAGCGATTTCCTGGAAGGCAGGGAGGGCGCCTCAAGTTCCCAACAGAAAGGCAGCTAGCTGAGTGGGCTCCACAGACCATACGTAAGGGGAGACTTAGGGGAGCCTGCCATCCTCCAGACAGAGATAAGACAATAGAAGGGGGCTCTCTCCTTGGGACTCCCCAATTCTGGCTTGAAGGGTGAAGTGACTCTCCTTTAGACCTTTGCAGACGATAGCATGTATGTTTAAATAACTCACTGAAAGAACCAGACCCTCAAGAACTCTGCTAATGTTTGACTGTTTTCTGGATTCAGGCCAGGCATCGCTTGGAGGACATGCCCGTTTGCTTCCAATCTCCCTATTCCCTTCATCGCAGATGCTGAGTAAAATTTTGTTTTTGACCCTGGGGCTTCGGCGATGGGCGCAGGCATAGAAACCGTTGTGGGGATGGCGCAGGGACGGACAGTGTTTCCTTCTGTTGGTCACGACGAGGTTGCTACGCGTCAGAGCCTCACAACAGCAGCATTCTCATCTCATGATTTTCTCCTGGGACTGGGAAAAACGTGGGTTCTCTTGCCCAGCACTGAGGGATCGATCCAGACGACACTCCAAAGCCCTCACCTCTAACAGGGGCCCCACGGCTTGATGGCCACCAGCAAGTTCCTCACTAGCTTTAACATCGACTGATTCTGAAGACCAGGTCTCTCCTCCCAAGACGTGGCCCTTCCAATACTTTGTATCTCTCAAGGCTCACAGTGGAGACCTTTCTGTCCTTCGCCTAGAAACTCGGAGATGAACTACAGCAAAACAAGATCTTTGAAAATGAACTTGGAAGGAATGGCAGACCAAGTGTGTCCCAAGAAAGGATTAACTTTCACATTAGCAAGTTTCACCCCACGTGACTCCAGACACCCTATTCCTGGGTTTTGTTTAATTTTGCTTTTCTAAGAATGTAGAGACCAAGGAATCATTTGCCTTGGGCTTAAGTGTGCTTAGAGACCTGCCAACAGGATGTTTGTTGTGGCTGCTTCAACGTGAGGTTGTGCGAGAAACCCAAGACAAAGAGCCACAACCAATCGCAAACTATATAAAGAGTCAAGGACACAGAGCAGGGTACATTCTCCCGGCTCCTCCTAAGGACAAGAGACAAACACGGGCAAGATGAAGATTCTGCTCCTGACGCTGGGACTCGCCCTCACCTGCGCTGGCCTGGACACTCTGCCTGAAGGAAACTTCTCAATGGTAAGGAGGACAGCCCAGCACAGCGGGTTCTACTTTTATGCACGTGCGTGTTGCTTTGAGAGATTGTGTTGGTGTTTCCAATTTTGTGCACCTGGCTCTTCACCTGTAACTCCCCAAAGTACAATCCCTCGATTCATTGGGTATTGATAAGCTTCTGAAAACATTCCCTCTGGAGAGTGTTGGTCCATGCTCAACACCCTTGCGTTTAGCACTGCACATCGATGCTCCTTAGGGTTTAGGGGTGGCTGGCATTTTGAGGGGCAGGTAACTAGGACTTTCTTGTGGGGTGTCTTCCTCTGAGTAGAGTCTGCTCAGCAACCCTTTGATCGAAATGAAGTGCTGAGTCATGGACACCACAGGGGATGCTGCATGAACACGTGTCTCTCTATACTCCCCTTAGAAGTGAGACATTGGATATGAGCTGGAGGTTGTCGTGACTCGATGGTGTGAAGTCCCACAGGAACATTTCACGTTTGTGTCCTACCTTGCCGTTGTTTTCATTGCGATTGCTGTTTTCAGGAGTGTTCTACATTCAATACATGTAGATATTTTCTCTGATGCAATCGATGGGGGGCATCCCTGTAGGAGATGCTGGAGAGAGAGCCCGGCCAAACCTATCTTGCCGATATGTTTTTTGCAGATTGAAGGGAATTATAAGCTGGTGTACATTGCCTCTACCAACCCGAACAAGACCGTGGAAGGAAGTCAGTTTGATGTATATATGCGTCAGATTTACTACTTGCCAGTAAATGAGATAATAAGTTTTGGATTCTATATCAAGTAAGTAATCATTTCATGGAATGAAAATGAGCAAGGCTGCTTGGTTCCCAAGGGAGAATCTGCCTTCCTTGGTTACAGAGAAATCTCAGGGTTCGGGGTGGTGGGCTTTGAAGGATCGCCGGAGTTGGAGATTTAGGAGCCAAAGTCTTAGGGGACGGAGAGTCAAACGCCTCCCTTGCAATCAACTCCCCAAATACTAGAGAGAGACTAATTCACAGTGCCTTCAAATCCTAGCAAACTTCAGGGAACCATGGTCTTAAAATCGGTGAGTGGACAATTAATCACAGCACAACCTCTGCCCGGAAAAACTGACTCCTGGCTGCTTTAAATCTATGTGTGTGGAGAAAGAGAGAGAGAGAGACAGGCAGAGAGAGAGAAAGAGACAGAGAGAGAGAGAGACAGAGACAGAGAGAGAGACAGAGACAGAGAGAGAGAAATAGGGTAGCAAGTGGATGAGAGACAAAGAGAGGGAGGTTGCTAGTGGGTGCAGAATCACATTGATCCAAGGTGATTAGAAACACGATTGGCCAGAAAGCTCTCAGCAAACAGTGGCCCATATGGAGCCACTCCTACAGGCAGAGTCCAAGCAAACAGAAAGGAGAAGTGATGAGGGGAGAGAAATGTAAGCTCTCAGTTTGGCCTGTTTGTAAAACACCCACACCTCTAAGGAGGCATCATTTGACTGTGGCCTGATTGACAGCTGAGATTACAACCTATAATTTCAAACATAAGCAGGTGGATATAAAATCTCACTCCCACAGGATGGGAAAGCTTCCACAGCATCAAGGATTATTGATCACATGATTGGTATATCACACGCCTTTCGTAAGAACCCACATCAATCATGAAGCAAGTAGAAACAGTTTGTCTTCTTTGGAATCCGAGTTCACTTGCAGATACATAAACTAGTAGTGGAACCTGAATGGAGTTTCTAAAAGAAACTGAAGATGAGGAAGAGAGGGCAGTGCTTTGGGAGAATGTGGCAATCGTGTAGGAGTCCAAGTTCGTAGCTGGGGCACCGTGGGGACGGGAGAAAGGGGATGGAATGCCTCTGCAGGAAGGATTGAATTTTCAAGCTAGGAAACAGGAATATGTTTGATTGTGCTAATGGTGTGACTCAGCAGTTCTACGGTTGTCACGTCATGGAGCAAGCCCGCAGAGGCACACCTTGTTTGATTTCACTCAGTCATACTGCATTTCACCAGTTGCTTTATATTCCAAACGGAAGGTCTTTGGTACCTCCATGAAGTTAAGTCTACAGACGCTGTTTTGTAGGCAAGGGGACTATGCTGATGCATAGTTTTTATTGCTCATGTGTGCAAGGGCAGACATGAAATCCTAGTCACTCAGGCTATGTATTGAATGGTTTTGTTTCATTCACGAAATCAACTCACAATGTTTTATGCTTTAGGTATAAAGGGCAATGCCTTCCCCGTTTTGAGTATGCAGAGAGAAAAGAAGCCAATTTATTTTTTGGTATTGGTAAGTATCACTGTGTTTCCGTAGGAAACGGGCATGTTACATTGAATTAATTGCCTCAACTTGTGACAAGAATTCTGTATATCTGAATTCTACTTCTGCTCACATGAAAGTGAAACCAGGTAGAATCCCCTCAATTTTCCAAGCACTTTAATTTGTTATGTACAAAGACATAAATGACCTTACATCTTGAAGCCCTTGAAATGTTTAATATCAGGAGAAACTAAACACAGATGCTTCAAAGGTTTGTTTCAGGTGGGAGCTGGGTGGAAGGCAAGGATCTGAGTCTGTCAAAAACAACCTATAGGACTAGTCTAATGGATCCAGCCCGAGTGTCCACACCACGTCATCTTGTCACGAGCAGATTTTCACAACAATCTGAACACCAACTTTGCCGGTGGGGTCCCATGCTCACTTAGGAGTGCCAACTTGGCTACTTAGACACTATTTGTGCATATCCCTACCTGCACACGAGGGGCTCTGAAAGCCAGTGGTGGGGAATTTCCATGAGCCTCTCATTTCATTATTTTCACGAACTTTTCAAGTCCCGTCCTGTGGTGGGGGTCGTTAGGGTGCATTGAGTTAATTCTGACTCAGAGCAACACTGTGAGACACAGCGGGAAGACCCCTTGGCTTGAATGGACCCGATGGACTTCCTCCATCAGAGTCGAGGGTGGGCTCACACTGCCGGCATTCCAAAGATTCACTGAGTCCTTCGCCCTTGTCATGCCAGAGCTCCTATCAGAATATCCTGTGTTCACTCCTCTGTTTTCCTCCCAGGTCCGCTCAACAATACCGTTATACCTGTCTACGTCACAGAAGATACTATCATGGGATTGCACATCAACGTGGATCCGCAAGGAGTTTATAGCAAATCGATTGAACTTGTCGGTAAGCATCGCTCCACCCCTCGAAGGAGGACTCCACTTCTCCCTCCCTCATCAGAGATTCTAGTCGCAACACCGGCAGGATGGGATATCACGTGATCTTTCCTTCTAAGCACCCCACTTGAGTTTCCATCTGTCCGTGCCAACCCGTGGCGATCCACACATGCTGTCGAGTTCCACTGGGCTTCTCTTGGTTTTCAGAGGATGGTAGGAGGGAAGTAGATCACCAGGCCCCTGTTCCCAGGACCCTGTGTATGGACTCAGAAAGCTATCTTCCCTTCGTCATCCACGTGGATTGTCCATTTGTGTCCAAAGCCTTACTAATTGCCACGGGGATAACTGCAGCCCCTTGAGGGCCAGGAAGAATTACGACCCACAGGGCTTGAGACACTTAGGGCTGTCTCATCTGTAGTCACAATATCTCACGGCAACTTCCTGCACTGTGCATGCTGATTTTCAGCAAGAAACACATCTGTGTCCGATGAAGAGTTTGCGATCCTCTTGGATGTTCTCAGAGGAGATTCCTGAGGAAAACCTCGTCTATATCATCGAACGAGGTAACTCAGCCACACTCTTCCATGCATTTCTATCCGACCTAACAGGTACGCATAATTTCAGATAACACATGGATCTGGTTTAAATTCTTTCTTTGCAAATCATCCGTTGTGAGCTCCAGTGTTTACACAGAATCCTGAGTGTTATTGGTATCGGCTGTTGATTTTTTCCTTTATTTTTTTGCTTCTTCTTCACAGACAATTGTCCTAATATTTTCCCACAGTTGCCAATTCTTCAAGAGCTCTCTCCATGATTCATACTTTTTGAAAGTAAGTTAAAATGACCAGTGTCCAATTGTTTTCCTTTCCAACCAGGTAAGAACCTCCCATGGGGATTTAACGTGGCAGGGAGGTGGCCAGGTGGCTTAAGAGTTGGGTTGCTAAGCGTGAGGTTAGCACTTAGAGACCACCCCCTGCTCCATGTAGGAAAGGTGAGCGTTTCGACTCCCACTGGGAATTACAGTCCCAGAAACCCACAGTGGATGTGCCAGTCTGTCCTGAAGTTTCCTGTATGAGTCAGAACCGATGACAGTGGTTTTGGTTTGGGGTTCCATGGGCTTTTTTAGGAATGGTATTTTTTTTTCTTGTTTGTCCAAAATTATGCCAGCAGATGCTATGTCCCCATTCACGTTTCCACTGCCATCGATTGAATTCTGAACCGTGTGATTGTTGATTGAGGCCGGCAAGTTGGCCCTTGCTCCCGGTGACCCGATGCACCACACAGGAAACACTGCCAAATTCTGTGCCATTCCGGCCATTCTTTTTAAAGTGTGAGCCCATCATTGCAGCTAGTTTTTCCCTCTTTCTGGTTGGAGGTCTACCTCTCTTTTGCTGATACTCTAGAAAGCAGGCGGTCCTTCCCCAGCACAAGATCTGTCCATATAGTGTTATCATTGCAACCTTATCTAGGGTTTCTGGAGGGCAAATCGTTAGGGCAACAATCTCTGTTTTCTCCTCACAACAGCTAGTGTGTGTGAATCCCCAGCCTTGTGATACGTTTCCAAATGCCTAACTGTATCTCAACAGCAGCTTCTGTATCTAACCTGTTGCTCTGAATTCTATTCCAAACCTGGGGACCCCAGAATATAAGTAGAAATGCCTCCACACCTCTCTTTGTCTGCCTTCCAGAAGCTAAGTCCCCCATCTCTCCCTGCAGAGGGCTGGTTGGTTCAAAGCACTGACATTTCAGTTCCTAGAAGACAACTTACCCTGTATGCCCCCAGGTTCCCCTGTTCATTTTTGTCTCCTTTTTAAAATCTTTACATGATTGTGATTCAGGTCAGTGAGTTAGGGTGACTCCTGAGGCCAGTACTTCTGGAATCATGAAACTCCTGCTTCACCATCACTATATCCTCAGAATCATTCCAAGTGGATGGTCAACATTTTTAGAGACTGCCTATATTAGATTTCATGTGACAAACTATCAACATTTTTTACTTGACAAATGACCATTTTTGGGGTAAATTTATTTGAATGTGTATCATTTTCTTTTTTTTCTTAACCATTTTATTGGGGGCACTTATAAATCTTATAACAATCCATCATGCAACTGTATTAAGCATAATTGTACATATGTTGCCATCAACATTTCCCTTTTTGAGCCCTTGGCAGATAATCAATTCTTGACACTCAACAACCTATGAGCCTCTTTCTTGATCAGCCTGACTCAACACCCCAACCTGGTTTTTCTCCACCACGCATGGTACCTGCATAGACGGCCACAGGCCTCACCTTCCCCGTGGAATCAGAATCAGAAGTAAGAAGCGCTCCCTGGATGTTCCTCTGCAGCTCATCTGCTCCTAGAAGACATGTTCCCTCCCCGCCTCACCTTTCTCAGTCTCCCCTCCTCTCTGTGTGGTGTCCCTAGATCATTAAATTGATCAAATAAAATTATTTGCTGCATACATGTTTCCTGTGTGTCCTTGCAGAGAAGGGATTGAACTTGAAGCTCAGTACACATCCACTTTCAATAGAATTGTCCAGGCAGGTATGTCTGTTGTAATGGGTGGCCAATGGGGGAAAAGGTTGGTTGGGATAGAGAGAGAATTTAGAGAACTTGCCAGCTCAATGGGTTGAAGGGTCTAAACCAACCTTGGGACATATTTACTGTACAGACATGAGGCTTTATGGACACCTGGCTGTCCCCTAAATCTCAACCGAGTAACATTCATGAATGGATGTTAAGCACCTGGCCTACTGATCAGTCGATTAGAGAGCTGCCTACGACAGTTCTCACTGTAATCAGATTCCCTCTCTGTTCTTAAAGCTCTCATGTATGAAATAACATGGGAATCTGTGATCGTCTAGTACAGGATCAGTAGGGATCAATGATGACACAACATCAGAGGCCTCAGTCCAAACCAGAACTCCAAACCCACTGCCTTCTAGTCAATTCCAACTCACAGGAACACCCTGGGACAGAGATGACGTGTCCATGAGGGTAGGAAATTCACCCAATCATTACATGGGCAAGAGAAAGTGTTGGTTTGGAAGTGCTGATTTTGTCCCTAAAAAGACTGAACTACGTTTGCCAGTGATATGTCCCTAGGCACTGAACCTTGTCAATAACTCAACGAGAAAGCCAATGAAACCAACAGAAGGATGCAGTAAACCGGCGGGCACAGCGTCCATCTACGAGAATTACCTTAAAAAGTACACTGGAAAAATGTTAGCGTATCGGTTAGATGATCGTGATTTTGACTGTTGGCAAAAATATATCTTTGGCTCTTGGTCATTGTCGAATTGTTGTGAGGGGCACACTGGACTCTTCCCGCTACGAAGCAAGAGAATGCTGGGGGACCCATTGCAGGAATACCATACCATGTACAGTAGGCACTCAAATGAAACTCACACCATTGAGCTAATTCTGACTTATGGTAGAACTGCCCCCTGAGTGTTTCTGAGTTGGTTGTTCTTTTACTGGAGTAGAAAGTCTCATCTCGCTCCTGTGGAGCAGCTGGTGGTAACCCTCCGCGCACCTTGCAGTTAGCAGCCAAACGGTGATTACGACAGCACTCAGAGTCCAGACCTAAACGTCTGCGGAGAGATTCCACAGTCACCTTCTCCGTGAACCTGATGAACAGAATTTCTTTACAGACGTAGCAACGTATTCATTGTAGTCATGCAAAAAACCTTCGGGGTAGAGATCATGTTCTGGAAAATCCTAGGCTCACAACTTCATACATGGGCCACACATGTCATGAAGTTCTTTTGAAAGGGCAGTGGATCGTTCCATCAGGAATAACACGATTTGGGTGCATTAATCTGGTTTAGGCCTAACTCTCTCCAAGGATCTGTGAATTGGCCCCAAAGGAAAGTCTTGAACTTTCTCTCTTCTGAAACCTTAATCTCTGCATTTCTCTAGACAGGAGATTTCCAATACCAGACACCATTCAAGTCGCACCCCCAGAGCTCTGAGTTTCCCTTGCAATCAAGGAACTTAAACCTTCCCTTGGGAGTCAGATTACTTTGTGCTTTTAAACTCGCTGACATGGTTCCTCCCTGGAAATTGTAAGGGAACCTGATGTGGTCATTGTCTGAGGGGAGGTAGACCACAGGGATGCAAACATTTGGTTTACCCCCTACAGGGATGCTGCCTGTGGTATTGGAGGCACTGTGCAGGGTTTTGAGTTTCCTATGAGCTGAAAAGAGTCACATTTTTAAAGACACAAAAGTTCTCCCCACCCCCCAATATCATCTACATGTAATACTCCCATGTTTTTACCCAGAGACAGGGGCAGGGAGTAGGAGGGTTGGTGGAGGAGCTAAATTTACTTAATGTTTACTCATTGAAGATGGACTTACAAAATAATGTAACTAAAACAAAGCCAACAGTCAGTAATAGAATTTCTCACCCTTGTCTGTGGTATGTGTGGTATGATGTACTGTGGACACCTACCTGCAATGTGTGATTGCTTTGGTAAATAATGCACCGAGTCTGAGCATTCCCATGGTGATGCACATGGTCACCCCTCAGATGCAACCCGGAAGGTTGGTGCACTGACCCCATGCTGAACAGAGAACACCTCAAAATAAGCCCTAGTTAATGGCGGGAGCGTCAGAACAGACTGTGATGATGCAGATACGATGATTTTTTAAAAGTGATTTAACTATGGAACTGTATGACAGGTGAATACTATCTCTAGGAAACTGCCGCTAGAACCAAAGAAAACAATGCAAAGAAACTAAACTTGACCCACGGATACTCTGGCGAGGGAGGAGTTTTTGCTTAAGGGCATGGAGATGACGGGCAGGGTGATGGGGGAATTTGGAAGAGGATATTGATCCCGTTGAACAAAAAGGGTATAATCACTGGCACTGACTTAGATACATAGATGCTGTTGAATGGGAGAATGCTTTGTTGTGTATATTTGTGACACTTAAAAAAATAAACTACACAAATACCAATGAGCACAAGGAAGAAGACAATGATCTAGAATTGATTGTGCAGACGGTTGTACAACTCTTTGCATAGGATTGAAATGTGGAATTGTATGAAAGGTGGATGAAGTGCCAATAACACTGTTTAAAACAAACAAAAAAAATACGTCCTAGGTATCTACACCTGAAGAACCAACTATTCAAAACCGTATTTGGTAAAGGGTTACACTGTCTCACATGAGATTGCCCTCACTCTGAGATCTCCCATGGAGACTAGAAGCTTCTAAATGCCCAAGGAATGGAAGGCTTAAACAGTTGAGAATGAGAGGTGGAGATCAGGACGCACAAATCTGTTACCACAAATGAAATCCCCCAAAGGGGCGCACACATGCAGAGGAGAAACCTCGCCCACTCTTGATAGGCTTCCCTGTTCCCACTGGGAGTGGTTCCTCAGGCTTTACTGTGCAGGGCAGCACAGCAAGGACAAGTCACAGGGCCAGATCACAAACCTGCATCGTGTGCACCTTTGTCTTCCAGGCTCGGGGAGGACCCAGTAGAAGGTAAGTTGCTGTGGAGATTTGGATTCCTGCCTCCTTTTGTACCATTTCTCTGTGGATGTGGCTGTTTGTCATCTTGTCATCAGTATGCCTAAAACTTCATCCCTAATCATTAGTTATAAACATCCTGGTTGGGAGGTCTCTGCAGATATTTAGACCATGAGCAAATGGTTCCTTCTTCTCAATCTTTTGCCAGACTGCTGACATATGGAATTTTGTGCATAGGTTTGCTTTTGGTCAGGTGATATGCAACGCCATGGAAATCAATCATTTAAGGGGGACATATTTTGTTCGTATTCTTTCCATGCTAAATTAAAAAACCCATTCGTTTTGTCCCAGCCCATCTCCTCCAACTTTGGGGGGGAAGGGACAGAAAGGTCTCGGCCATTAATCTTGAGACACATGCAGTGATGGAAGTGCCAGGTACGAAGAGGAAACCCGCCCTCTGGTGTCACGTTGCCTCAAAGCAACTGAGGGACACACTGGAGGTCATCGTCATGGCGTCCGTCTGAGGGCTGAGGGATGTGGAGTGTCTGTGTATGTCTGCGCTCTCTGGTGGGGGGAGAAGCTGCACTTGTCACTGTATCATCAGTGTCTTCCTCTGAGCCACTCACGGATTAGCAGAACTTTCTTCTCTATGCAAAGCTCACGCAACATTGCTGGACTCGGAGAAAGTAGCCCTTGAACATGTATTAGGATTACTATCAACCCTTCCAGGCAATATGAATCAGCCAGCGGAGTACACTAATCATTTCTCCTTTAATACATTTCCATAAAGATGACAGCAATCAATTAAAACATTGGTCAGTAGGGCAGGATACAATATTCAAGTGCAAAAATCCAGTAGAATGCTGCATGCTAATGAAGAGAATGCTGAAATGGAAATGAAGACAACCATAAAATTTATAATTATAACATAAAAGATGAAATACTTACTTATAAACCAAACCAGAGACGCAAAGACTTGGACCAAGACAACTGTACAGCACTTCTTTAAGAAATGAAATCTGGCAGAGTGGAGACCCAAGGCCCAAGTGTCGGCCAATGGAGATCCCCTCATAGAGGGGCTTAGGAGAGGAGATGGGTTAATTAGGGTGTGAGGTAATATCGATGAAGAACACAGCTTTCCCCCAGATCCTGGATGCTTCCTCCCCCCAACTACCATGATCCGAATTCTACCTTGCAGGGCTGGATAGGGCAGAGGCTGTACAATGGTACATATGAGGGTTGGAGGTACAGGGAATCCAGGGTGGATGATACCTTCAGGACCAAGGGTGTGAGGGACGATGCTGGGAGAGTGGAGGGTGAGTGGGTTGGAAAGGGGGAACTGATTACAAGGATCCACATGTGACCTCTTCCCTGGGAGAGGGACAGCAGAGAAGGGGGGAAGGGAGACTCCGGATAGGGCAAGATATGACAAAATAACAAGGTATAAATTACCAAGGGCATATGAGGGAGGGGGGAATGGGGAGGGGGGGGGGGAAAGAGGACCTGATGCAAGGGGCTTAAGTGGAGAGCAAATGCTTTGAGAATGATTGGGGCAGGGAATGTATGGATGTGCTTTATACAATTGATGTATGTATATGTATGGATTGTGATAAGAGTTGTATGAGTCCCTAATAAAATGTAAAAGAAGAAAAGAGAAAAAAATGATTAGGGCAAAGAATGTACAGATGTGCTTTATACAATTGATGTATGTATATGTATGAACTGTGAAAAGAATTGTATCAGCCCCAATAAATTGTTAAAAAAAAAAATGAAATCTGAGCGACAGAAATGGAAGCATGTTCCATGTTCATGGATAGGAAGATGTAACACTGTGAAAATCTGAATACTACCCAAAGCCATTTATAACTACAGCACAGTTCTGATCCAAATCCTAACTGCATCCTGTAAAGAAATGGAAATCCCATTACTAAATGTATATGGGAAATGAAGAGACAAACAAGTTCTAAAAGCACAAGGAGAAGGTCTTGCAGGAATTGACCTCAAAAACTACTAAAGAGCTACAGTAGTCAAAACCGTCTGGAATTTGTACAATGATAGGTCCATAGACAAATGGAAGAGAATAGAAAATCTCAAAATAAATGCATCCAACTACAGACCACCAAGAGAGCAGAGAACCAGAACACAATGAGTGGGAGCGAGGTAATCTCGTCCACATTTGGCACGTGCAGAATTGGATCTGCATCTGCAGAAGAATGACCCAGAACCAACATGTAACCATGGGCACAAAAACCCACCTCAAGATGAACTAAAGACCTAAAGATAAACCCTAGATCCATCAAGATTATCAATGAGAAAGTCAGGACAATCTTAAGAGCCCTATTTCAAGACAACGCGGTGCTATCGGATGTTAAGCATGAAGTGCACACAGTAAAAGGCAAAATAGATGAGACAGACTTACTAAAACTATGATACTGAAGAAATGTAGTTCCTATGGATTCAGACAAAATTTTAATAATAGCACAAGAGTTAAGAGACTAACCTCTAAAACTATGGAACATTAAATACCTCGATAAGAAAAAAAATCCAATTAAGACATGAACAGATAGTTCATAAAAAAATCACCTTCACGACCTTGGGCCTCTACTAATGCACTCCCTCAATGCATGAATACTGTCCTTTATTAAATTGGCACTCTACGATGCTCAGCCTCCGGACAGAACTGCTGAAGACAATGCAGGTGAACAAGTAAATGTGGTGAAGAAAGCTGATGGTGCCCGGCTACCCAAAGAGATAGCATCTGGGGTCCTAAAGAACTGAAGGTAAACAAGCGGCCATCTAGCTCAGAAGCAACAAAGCCCACATGGAAGAACACACCAGCCTGTGTGATCACGTGGTCCTGAAGGGATCAGTTATCAGGCATCAAAGAACAAAAACACATATCATTGGCTGCACACCTCCATGATACGATGGCCGAAGACAAATGGGTGCATAAGCTAATGTGGCGAAGAAAGCTGATAGTGACCGGCTATCAAAAGAGATAGTGTCTGGGGTCTTAAAGGCTTGAAGATAAACAAGCGGCCATCTATCTCAGAAGCAATAAAGCCCACATGGAAGAAGCAAACCAGCCTGTGCGATCACGAGGTGTCAAAGGGACCAGGTATAAGGCATCATGCAAAAAAAAAAATATATATATACACACACACACACACACAACATAGTGAATGAAGGGGGAAGTGCAGAGTGGAGACTAAAAGTCCATTTGAGGGTCACTGGAGATCCCCTCACAGAGGGGTTTAGGAGAGGAGATGGGTCAGTCAGGGTACGATGTAGCACCGATGAAGAACACAGCTTTCCCCCAGATCCTGGATGCTTCTTCCCCCCAACTACCATGATCCGAATTCTACCTTGCAGGGCTGGATAGGACAGAGGCTGTACACTGGTACATATGAGGGCTGGAGGTACAGGGAATCCAGGGTGGATGATACCTTCAGGACCAAGGTGTGAGGGGCGATGCTGGGAGAGTGGAGGGTGAGTGGGTTGGAAAGGGGGAACTGATTACAAGGATCCACATGTGACCTCCTCCCTGGGAGAGGGACGGCAGAGAAGGGGGAAAAGGGAGATTCCGAATAGGGCAAGATATGACAAAATAACAATCTGTAAATTATCAAGGGCTCATGAGGGAGGGGGAAGCGGGGAGGGAGGGGAAAAAAAAGAGGACCTGATGCAAAGGGTCTAAGTGGAGAGCAAATGCTTTGAAAATGATTAGGGAAAAGAATGTACGGATGTGCTTTATACAATTGATGTATGTATATGTATGGACTGTGATGAGTCGTATGAGCCCCTAATAAAATGTACTACATAAATAAATAGATAGAAGCACACTCTAGAAATTAGCAGAACCCCCCCCACACACACACACACAAAATCACCTTCACATGGTTAGCAAACAAATAATAAAAATGCTCACAAATCATTCACCATCTGGGAGATGCAAATCAAAGCAACAGCGAGCTATCACCTTACACGAGCATGGACAACCTGGTTCAGAAACAGAGAAGTAAATTCTGGGGAGTATAGGATCAGATTGGAGCTCTCATCTATGCCCATGGGACTCTTACGTACACTGTACATATGTACAACTCTGGAAAGTGATACGGAGATACCTCATATAACTGAGAATTGAAACTCCCAGGAACCAGCACAAGCTGTGCGGAGTACACACCCTAAAGAACTAAGAGTGATGCATCACATGCACAGAAAGGACACACTGTCACGATAACTTCAGCACTGTTCACTAAGAAGATGATGTAACAAGTCAAATGTCCATCAGTAGAATATATTTTTTTTAAATTCTGGTACATACACACAATAGAATGTTATTCATCACTGAAAAACAGGAACCACCTTATCACTTCAATGGGCCAGGAGAACATGGGGCTGAGTGAAGCCAGTCAATCCCCAAAAGAAAGACACTGTATGCGACCACTAGTCTAAGGAGAAAACCCTCGGCATAGACTGTCAAACCAAAGAGAACAGGCTGTAGAGGTTTCCAGGGACAGGAAGGGAAAGATGGAAAGATGAAGCAATGCACAGGAGGATGACAGGTACTGATGGGGTGAAAAGGTGAACAGAGACACCTAAGATGGAGAAGAGACAATGGCGTGGGTGGTAGCATCTGAGTGGAAGGAATAATGTTTTAAACTGTTATATGCAGAGTGGATGGTCTAAAATATAACCTACTCCCACCTAATTCACAAGAGAAAATTCACTTAAAATTAGTCGTCTGTTTTTTGTTTTTTTTTCTTTTTCAGTGGAGAGCGCGAATGCAGTCCCCCACTCCCACAAATTATGCAGTCAAGTTTCCCACATTTGGGGAAATCGCAGGGGTCAGCACATCTGGAGTGCAATGGATAAGCCTCGCCCTGGGAAAACCACCTTTGTGATCATGGTATCTCCCTTGCCAGGTAAGTATAGTCGTCTGTTTTTATAAAGCAAATATTTCTCAAGAATCATTTATGCTAACGTATTACAGCTCTTCTATGATAATAATTTACTTGAAAAAACAAAGAAAAACATCTGGAAATAAAACATTTGTTTTTCATTGTCAATGAAATTCGTCTCCACTAAATTGGCCTTTCTTACGAAAAAAAAATAAAGACTTTTATGAGGGAGGTCTAGTCTGAAACATGGTGTTCACATGAGTTAAAATCAGCTGAGGACCCACATTTGGGATTTTATTATAGAACCGTGGTCAATGTCTTCACAATACAACCGAGTACCTATTCACCTTTGCTGCTGCTCACGTGGTCTTTGAATCGGTTCTCAGGTTTGACACTAGGTGTGCGCGCGTACAAGGTAACCGTGGAGTTGTGAAGGCAGGGGCTTGTCAAACATAGATTGTCAGCCTTACAGCAAAATACATAGTGTTTTCAGTCACCTTAAATACAGGTTGGACTGAATAAGGATGGAATAAAAAAGAAAGTAGAAAATGCATTTGCCCAAAGGAGAAGCAGATAATACCTTTGATCATGGTCTTAGGGAAGAATGTGGAAAGTACCTGGACCGTCAAAAGCACAAAGAATCTGTCGTGGAAGAAGTAGACATACTGCTCCTTAGAGGTGAGATCTTGTAGACATGTGACCAGGAGAGACCAGTCCCTGGAGAAGGACAGCACGCTTGGAAAAGTGGAGGGGCAGCGAGAAAGGAGGAAGGCCTCGCTGAGATGGAATGACACAGTGGCTGCAACACTGGGCTCAAGCATGAGAGCAACTGTGAGACAGGGCAGGACGGGGAAGTGTTTCCCTCTGTTGTGCATCAGGTCGCTGGGAGTCAGCACTGACCCACTGGCACCTGACAACAAAAACAACATGGTTACAAAGGAGATGACAAGGGCTGATGCGTGCCATGCCTCCATGGAGAATCACCGTAGCTCCGAGTTCTTTCCATTATCTGAGAAAGAGAGCTGCGAAGAGAGGAAGGGAAGGGCAAAGCATGAAGAGAACAAAGAGTAGATGGGGGAGCGGGCAGCGGGGAAGGAGGGAGAAAAAGAAGGCAGGAAGGGGTAAAGGAGAAGGAAACAACGTCCTGAAGTCATCTTTTGTCTAAAGATTGACATGTATTTAGACAACCTGGGAGAACAGATGGTCTTTCCCGACATTTTTCATGTCCTGATGTGTTTATTCGCCTCTAGGTGAACCCCCTGAAGATATTTGTCACAAAGGTAATATGGATGTTTGCAATGTGTGGTTTAATAGGCAGTTGCATGTAATTCATTGGCCATCACGTTAAATCAACGGTCTAGCCTTCAGGGAATTCCACACCCTCACATCTACTGTCCAATCAGCCACCATCAGGATCCTTGGATGTGCCTCTCAGCAACCTGATGCTTCCCTCCATACATGTCCTGAAAGTATTTACTCAAGTCAACCTCAATACCAGGAAATGGGCTTCCTTGAAGTTCAAATGTGTTTGCTTTCCTTAATAAACTCTTTCAGGGAGTGGGGAAAGGAGAGGGAGGGGGAAAAAAAAAGAGGATCTGATGCAAGGGGCTTAAGTGGACAGCAAATGCCTTGAGAATGATTGGGGCAGGGAATGTATGGATGTGCTTTATACAATTGATGTATGTATATGTGTGGATTGTGGTAAGAGTTGTATGAGTCCCTAATAAAATGTAAAAAAAGAAAAGAGGAGAAAAAAATCATTAGGGCAAAGACTGTACAGATGTGCTTTATACAATTGATGTATGTATATGTATGAACTGTGATAAGAATTGTATGAGCCCCAATATATTGTTAAAATTAAAAAAAAAAGAACTAGAAAAAAAAAATAGACTCTTTCTCAGCTTTCTCTCAGGTAAGTGTACATGTCCCTAACCATCTAGGAAAGCTACACCGTGAGCAAGTGTTGGTTGCATGTATTTTATAACCTTGAATTTCTGGTTCTCTTCACCTTTAGGTGCTACGTACAAATGAGGAACCCCTTTGGTCTTCTTCTTCCATAAACACTGACCCACTCATAAACACAAAGGGGCAGTTCTGCTGTCGCACGGGGCTACGATGAATCAGAATTGATTCAATAGCTGCAGTGGGTTTGCCCATTTTTATATATTAAGATGCAGGTATCTGGTCATGCAATGGGTTCAATATGTTTCTCTCTTCTACAATCAGCTTGGGGAACTAGGGAGTTATGTTTTTTCTAATTGATTCTATTGCTTTGCTGTGCATAGTTTAAATTTAAAGGGTTAGTCAAGGACGCTAAGCCACTCTGTTCTAAAGAGACGGAGACCAAATAACCAATGATACAGTGTAGAGGGTCAAGCACTTCAGCAGAAGCAGAGGCCAGAAGGAAGAATGGAAATTCCAAGCAGAGGGGCAAAGTGCTAATGTGTTGTGAGGATTGTCTTCCAAGTCACCCAATGTGTAGTGTTTGTTAGCTGAGGAATCAATTTGCTCTTTCCACAGGAAATACTTGGTTTAGTGTCTTATTGTATTATTTGTTATATAAATATTTCAAGAACTTTCCTGTGTAGGCTGAGCACTTTTGAGGTAACATGGCCCACAGTGAGCTAGGAGGAGTAGACCAGGAACTGAAGAGGCCGGACAACTCTTCTTGCTAATGATTGAAGTATTGAATTGTCTGACACATGAATTATGTGCCAATGAAATTTTAAGAAAGAAAAAAAAAGGGTGGGGGAAGAACATCTCAGGGGAGGCAGTGGGAACGGCTCCACAACTTGAAGAACATCACTGTTGTCCCTCAGTGGGTCACAGAGACATTGTGACATGGGCATATGGTCTGCTGGGCACAGTCTCAAGAACAATGAGTTAATAAACAAACAAACAAACAAATGAACGTACCCTCAATCTTTGCTGCATATATAGTCTCAAGAATTAAGAGACATATTCACAGAAGCTTTAGTTAGATGTTGGAAACCTTAAGTGTAATAACTCCTTCCAAGACAGAATAAAAACAAGTTTTCCACTACATCTAGGGATATTCTAAGTCAGGAAGGGGGTGGGCAATGCCATTGAGATGAACCTCCGGTGATTTCCCATGATCCATAACAGAGGGATGGGAAGAACCTCGTTACCAAACAGAGTACATTGGAGAAATGCCTACAGGTGATGCAAGGGATAAAACTGACTTGAATCTTTGGAACCTACCCAGACTAACACACATACTTTGGACATGTTGTCATGAGAGACCAGGACCTGGAAAGGGCCTCAGGCATGGTAAAGTAGAGGGGCTGTGAAGGAGAGGAAGACCTGGAAGAAGATGGATTGTCACTGGCTGTAACACTGGGCTCCGGCACAGGAATGATGGCGAGGAATAGGAGGAGGGCCCATGACTTGTTCTAGGATGCAGGGAGATGCCGTAGGGTGTAACCTCCTCAAAGCCATGTCCCATGAACAGTAGCTTGTTTCTCTGGTGGTTATGAAACCTTCCCTGAACGTCATACTCCCGTGTTCATCTAAATGGAGGATGCTTTAGATCTGACTTTTCTTTCTAAACCATTTCATTGGAAGTGAATACAGAGATCATATTCCACAGTTAAACCGCATCAGGCAGTATTGTACAATTGCTGCAACTATCAGTTTTAAGACTTTATCTTCTTGAACTCCTTGATATCAGATGTCTTTTACTTCCCGCCATTCCTACCCCCTCTGTACCACCCCTCCACCACCACCAACTTATCCCACTTGCTGTCCCATAGTCCACCACTGCAGGGCATCATATACTGAACAAGAGACAAACACATACACCAATTCAAGAGGGTCACTCCCAATGACCAAACATATCTGTGATAAACCCCAACATGAACAAAGAAATAGAAAATGATGAAAATTAGACCAGACTCAGTGTGGATCAGAGTGTGGATCAACGGACAAGGTTTGAACCATTCAAGTCAGGTTTATCCCTTATATCACCTATAGGCATCTGTCCAATGCACTCTGTTTTATAACCAGGTTCTTCCCATTCCCCCGGATTTCCTGTTTCCAGTTCCTATCTGTACCAGAGTACAGCCTCTGGTCTAGCTGGATTTGTAAAGTAGAATTGGGATCATGATCGTAGAAAGGTGGAGGGTGAAGAAAGCATTAAAGAACTAGAGGAAAGTTGTATGTTTCACCAGTACTACACTGCAGCCTGACGGCTCGTCTCCTCCCTGTGACCCTTCTGTAAGAGGTTGCCCAGTTGCCTACAGATGGGCTTTGGGTTCCCACTCTCTGTATTCTCTTTCATTCACATTTATAGGATTTTTGTGTGTGTGTGTTCTTTGGTGCCTGATACCTGATCCAATTGACACCTCGTAACCACACAGACTGGTGTACTTCTTCCATTTGGGGTTTGTTGCTTCTGAGCTAGATGGCCACTTGTTTACCTTCCAGCCTTTAATACCCCAGACACTGTATCTTTTGATAGCCGGGCACCATCAGCTTTCTTCACATTTGCTTATGCACCCGCTTTGTCTTCAGCGATCCCGTCGTCGGGAAGGTGAGCACCATGAATGCCAGTTCAATAGAACAAAGTCTTCTACTTGCAGTATTATTTTACAGCCCACAATTCAAATGCATCCATTCTTCTTTCGTGTTCTTTATTCAATGCCCAACTTTCACAGGCACCCGAGGCAGTTAGGAGCCCTAGTAGCAGGACGGTTTTACATTCACCTGTGACACGAAAGACCCAGAGTTTGAAATCACCAACAGCTCCTCAGGAGAAAGGCAGGATTTTCTGCTTCCATAAAGAGTTACAGGCTTGGAAACTCACAGGATGAAGTTCCTCCCCATGTGATAAAGGTGCTTAGAGTCAGCACCAATACCATGGCAGTTAGTATGAGACACAAAGAAACATGACCTGGGTGAGGCCATGAGAAAGCTATATATGATAACTGTGTCTTGTGTGAACTGCAAAACACACTCCTTGTCACACTCGAGTGTCAAGGATCTGTTTTCTTTATGTTGTATTTTTGCCATGAAGAAGGGTTCTAACTTCCTTGGCATAGTTTGAACTGTAGCAGAGATCAGGTTGATTAGAGAAACTCAGAAGTTTGCTCTGTGAGCACGAGGCAGAAGGAAACTGAGTTTTGCTTCCTCAAAACTACTCAGAAAACAGCAGGGAAAGTCAAGCAATGTATAGACCTTAAATTAAGTGTCAAAGTCACTTCAAAAAGAACCTTCAAATACAATGCTGTCTGTGATAGGATTATATGTATCCATAATCAATGACTTCTAATCAAGGCAACTATTATTCAAATTTATGCACCAAACACAAAGGCTTCTCCTGAAGAAGTTGAAAAATTCTATCAACATCCTCAATCAGAAAATGATCAAACATGCAATTAAGATGCATTATTAGCGACAGGAATACAAATTAAAGCGAAGGAACAGTACTTGGAAACTATGACCTTGGTGCTAGAAGCTAATCTGAAGATGCAACAATATAATTTTGCAAGAGCGATAGCCTGTCCATTGCAAACACCTTACGCACAGGATCACTGAGGGTCGGAACCGACTGATGGCCCCTAACAACAACTGTATGAAAATGCACTGTGGGCCATGGTCACAGGACCAAAGGTATTAACTTATTCCAGTGGAAGATTAACTCTAGTCTGGAAGCCAGAGTGACACAAGGGACTCCTGTCTCCATATCAAGCCATGTTGTAGGAGCTTTACACGGAGAAGACATTTCTGGTTCTGCATGAGTGGCTCAGAGGAGACACTGAGAAGACAGTGACAAGTGCAGGTTCTTCCCACCACAGAGGTCAGACCCACAGACAACACTGCAGATCCACAGAGGGACGCCAAGACGATGACCACCAGCAAGTCCCTCACTGGCTTTGAGGCAAAAGTGACCCCAAAGACCAGGGTTTTCCTCCTCAGAGTTGGCACTTCCATCACTCGATCTCTCTCGGGATTCATGGCACAGACATTTCTGTCTTTCCACAAGTAACTTGGAGGAAAAGAGTTAGGGCTAAAAGTGTTTTTTTTTTTTTTTTGAGAGGTCAAGGAGAAAGAATGATTTGCACGCAGTCTAGTGGTCCTTAAAGAATTGCCAACCAGGATGTTTACTGTTGCTGGACCTCTACAGCAGGTTACCTTCTACAGGCTCCTCAAAAGGACGACAAGTGACCAACAGGCAAGATGAAGATTCTTCTCCTGACGCTGGGACTCGCCCTCACCTGCGCTGGCCTGCACTCTCTGCCTGAAGAACAACTCTCAATGGTAATGAGGACAGCCCAGCACAGGGGGGTCTTCTTTTGTGCACGTGTGTGTTGCTCTGAGGGATTGTCTTGGTGTTTCCAAATTTGTGGACCTGGACCTTCACCTGTAACTCCCCAAACCACACTCCTTCGATTTATTGGGTATTGATAAGTTTCTAGCACCAATCCCCACAAGAGAATGCTGATGCAGGACGCCTTGATGTCTTGCTCTACAGAACTGCTCTAGAGTTTTGTGTGGCTGATTTTTTAGCAGTAGTTAACTTGGACTTTCTGGTGGGGTGTCTCCTTCTGGGCAGTCTGTCCGGCAATTCTCTGGTTTGAATGGAGTGCTGAAACATGGACACCATCAGGAGCATCATGCTGCGTGTCTACTTTCTCCCTCTGTACTACACATGAAAT
Source organism: Tenrec ecaudatus (assembly GCF_050624435.1). Taxonomy (NCBI): domain Eukaryota; kingdom Metazoa; phylum Chordata; class Mammalia; order Afrosoricida; family Tenrecidae; genus Tenrec; species Tenrec ecaudatus. The sequence goes on along the minus strand of NC_134548.1, from coordinate 3,726,933 downwards.
GACAGCGTGGATGTGAGTTGAACACAGTATGTGATGAAACAGTGTAAACTGCTACAGGGATTTCTCACTTTTGTTTCCTCTCATGGCATTGTGTTTGTTGTTATTGTTTTCACAAGCTTCCTATATGCAACACACGCAGGTTTAGCTGTAATGCAAGTGGTGGGTGCCATTGCTGTAGATGATGTTCACGAAAGAGAGTCCTATGCCAACATTTCTTACTGATGTTTCTTTTACATACACCTGTACATGGCCTCTACCAACCCAAACAAGACAATGGAAGGTGATGAATTCGACATTAGAAGGCGTGAGATCAAGTATTTACCAGCCAGTGGGCTCATGAGTTTTGGATTCTATATCAAGTAAGTAAATGGGATGAAAATGAACACGGCAATCTGGTTAACAAGGGAGATTCTACCTTCCTTGGTTGCAGAGAAATCTCAGGGCTCTGGGTGGTGGGTGGGCTTTCAGGAGTCTCTGGAGTTGGAAATTTAGGAGCTACTTTTTAGGGGGTGGAGAAGCTAAAGCCTCCCTTGGAATGAACTCACCAATATTGGAGGGAGACACACGAAGAGTTCCCTCAAATCCTGACGTTTCCAATGGAATCCTTCATCTTCACTTTCAAAACACCTATGAAACTTCCGGAACCTGAAGCGGATTTCAAAGCTGTGAGCAGAGCATGAAAACATGAAAACACAACATAACATCTCTCCAGAAAACTGACCCCTGGCTACTTTGAATATGCTGCTGTGTGAGTGGGTGGGGCTTGGGTGGAGGCTGGCATAGGACAAGTTGTCTAGAGAAATAAATCCAATGACACTCACACGTTCATGCGACAGAGCTTGAGATCAACAAGCAATCTCACACCCACAGAACGCATCCCAGCCCAGTCCTACTCACTCAGACCAACAATGAGAGGCAAACCAGGGCCCCTGTCACCCCCACATAGCTGCAGGGTGTGGATGCAGAAAGGTGATGTGGACTGCAGGCAGATCACAGGCCAGTGGGTGTAGAGTCACCTAGATGCAAGGTCAGTGGAGACGTGACAGGCTACTCATAGGTGTCAGCAAAGGGTGGACCAGATGGGGCCATCCCTGAAGGCCGAGTCCCGGCAATCAGAAAGGTGAAGTCCCTGGGAGAGGGAAGGGGAGAGAGAAATGTAGGTTCTCGGTTTCCCCTGCTTATCAGAATCCGGTGCACAGAAGCTATGGAGGACAGTAGGAGCCCAAGGTCCATTAGTGGAAATACATAGGAAATAAATCTCCAGAGAATTCTCTCGATCTACAGTTGAGCAATGGAGGGAAGTGGTTACTAAATAGAGTGCTTTGGAGGGATGACTATAGATCAAAAGAATAACTCTGATTTGAACAGTTAAAATTCTATCAGATTCCCGCCACCCCACCCCCACCCCCCAAGATGCATGCTGCACCTAATTTGGTTTCTAAATTTTTCGGAAGTTTTCATTTGTATTTTTATGTTTGGCTTTTGTTTTCTAATTAGGGTGTATCTCAGAGGTGTAATGTCATTGGTGATGTGTGATACGCTGCTTCTTTTTTGGGTATATGAAAACCAGGATTGACGTACGTATAGAGACAGCAAGTTGAATATTGCTTTTGGGAGGAGATGGTTAGAGGGGTGGTGATTGGGAGAAGGGGAGATGAGGTCAAGGGTTCAATGTACAGAAAGAATATTTGGAAACTGATTGTGGGAGCAATCGTGCAATTCCGCTTGACGTCACAGAAGTATGGAATGCTACAGTATATGCACTAAATTAAAAACGAGAGAGCCACACCTCCAAGGAAGCAGTGTCCAGCTGTGACCTGATTGACAGCAGGAATTCCACCTTAGATGCCACATGTCCACGTGGATGTAAAATTCACAATCACAGGGTAGAAATGCTTTCATGTCCTCAAGGATGATTGATAACGTGACTGGTATTTTTGGCTTCTTGGGAAATCTTGTTCAGATCCATAAACTGATGATGGAATTTGGGTGGAGTTTCTATAGGAAACTTAAGATGAGGGATAGAGGGTACATTGACGTTTCGGGATTGTGGCAGTCTCATAGGAATGAACGGATTATACCTGGGATACCACAGGTGTGGAATGCCTTTGGAGGAGGAATTGAATTTTCAAGTTAGGAAGTAAGAAGAGGGGAAGGAATGATTCTGTTCTGGAACACTCAGGTGTATTAAAAAAAGGAAATACTTAACACCTCTTTGTTCAGCAAATGTGGGAGAGTCCTTGGTAGCTACAGGATGGAGCAAGATTACCATATCAGGTCAGAGTTCTCCAGAAGGAGGAGGTAGAGTTTATTGTAAAGATTACTGTCTGCTGGTGACTGGGTTTGGACGTGGCAGGTGGCTACATTCTCTTTCTGATCATGTTCCTGTGTGAAGACTGGGGCACACAATGCAGTCAAAAACCACATAAAAGACCATTCCTGAAAATTGTGTAAATAAGAAACAATGAGTTCTTAAATCTAACATAGAAAAGAGAGCTAAAGAGGAAAGGTTTCGGACTTGTGTTGGTTTGATACATATAAAGAGCTAGTTTTTCACTTTGAAATGAACTCCTGAAAATTTTTTTTGGAGTGCAGAATTTTTTTTAATCTTTTTTCTGTATCTGTGGCACTGTTGGACACACACACACACACAGAGGGAGAGAAAGAGAGAGAGAAAGAGAGAAAGAGAGAGAGAAAAACGTTGAATGATGAAAACCAACCAGCATTGAAAACATCATGAACAAAGGCTGTGACAATGAGTTAAGGTGGCTCTGGTTACACAGCTTGGTGATGGTCACAGAATTTTCCAGCAGAATAATCATATGTTGATTGTTATTCCTTTTGCTTAAATTAGAAGGGAAAAAAAGGCGGGATGAAAATGATATCATTTTCCTTGTCATGTTGAGACTGTATGATTCCTACTACTTTTAAATCCTCTTCACAGGTGGGATACTAGTTTTAAGCAATTTGCCAAGGTTCAGTTTTTTCCCAGCAATATGAATTATCCTTGTAAGGTTCACATTTCAGTGGTGACAATTATCTGTCCCCCTGTAAGCAACATCACCCTGAACATGCATCAGTGTGTCTGCAGCCCACAGAGGAAGGTGGTGCTCTCTGTTGATCCATGGAGTCACTGGTGACCATGCTGATGGTGTCACTTAGCGGTTCTACAGTTGTCACATAATGGAACAGGCCCGCAGAGTCACACCTTGTTTGATTTCACTCGGTCTTGCTACATCTCGCCAGCTGCTTTTTATTCCAAACGGAAGGTCTTTGGTAACTCCATGAAACTGTACAGATGCTGTTTTCTAGACAAGGGGGCTATGCGGACATTGTTGATGCATGCAAGGCCAGGCATGAAATCCTAGTCATGCAGGTTATGTATTGAATGGTTTTATTACATTTATCAATTCAACTGACAATGTTTTCTGTTCTAGGTTTAAAGGGCAATGCCTTCCCCGTTATATGTACAGAGAAAAGTAGACAATGGATTTGTTGGTATTGGTAAGTACCACCCAGGTGTTTCTGTAGGAAAGGGAGTGTTGAGGGTGGATCGATGGCCAATCTTTCTGACAAGGACTCTGGAGATCTAAATTTGCTTCTGCTAACCATCAGAGGTAAAACCAGGTACAATCCCCTGAATTTTCCAAGCACTTTAATTTGTTATGCAAGGAGATAAAATGATATTACATTAAGAGCCCCTTGAAACTTTGAATATTACCAGGAGAAACTAAAAACAAATGCTTACACTTTTTTCACGTCAGTCATGGGCAGAGGGCAAGGTTCTGAGCCTGTTAAAAACAACCTGAAGAATTAAAGCCTAATGGATCCAGCTTGGGTATTGATACCAAGGTATCTAGTCAAGAGCAGAGTAGATTTTCAAAGCAACCGGAATCAATCATTCAAGGTATAAGTCGATTCCCATAAGACTGGAGGAAACTACATTAGTCTCCACGACTCTTTCTCCAAGTCAGATATTCGGTTACAAATCAGGTGGCTGTTGGTCCAGATTTCTTCCCTTCATTTTGTCAGTTTGTTTTTTCTTAATGTTTTAATGGTCCTGAAGATTATTCTGCATTTTCAGTGGCCAAGAGTCTAAATATTTGATGAAAATTGAGTAGCAGCACACTGAAATGGAAATAACAAACTAATAAATGAAATGATGCGCCCCATTCGTTGGCCTACAAATCGATTTTCTCTCTCCCCTCTGTAACGGTTATCCTTTTCATATACTCTCACTCAAAGCTTCAGCATCTCTTGGATATCAATCTACAGATTAGCGCATCACCAGTAAATCAATCTATTGCTATTGAGTCATCGCTGACTCATAGTGACCCTCTGCAGGATGTCTGAGTCTTTGTAAATATTTCTAAGAGCACTCAGCCTCATTCTTCTCATGAGGAGTGCTTGAGTGGTTGGAACTACCAACTTTGCCATTCAGAGTCCAAAGCTCACTTAACATCACCATCTTGGCTACTCAGATACTTATGTCCCTATCCATAATTTCACTTGAAGGGGCTTCAAAAACTTGGTGGGGGAAAAATTCCATGAGCTTTTGATTTCATCCCCTCCACCAACTTTTCTTTTTTAATCGTTTTATTGGGGGCTCGTACAACTCTTTTCACAATCCATCCATCCACCCATTGTGTCAAGCACATTTGCACATTTCTTGCCATCATCCTCAAAACATTTACTTTCTGCTTGAGCCCTTGGTTTCAGTTCCTCTCCCCGCCCCCTCACTCTACTCCCCTGTCCAAGAACCTTTGATAATTTATTATTATTATTTTGTCATATCTTACACTGTCTGACGTCTCCCTTGACCCACTTTTCTGTTGACTCTAACTTTTCAAGTCCCTTCTGAAATATGGTGGTGGTAGTTAGGCTTCACTAAATTGATTCTGACACTAAGATGATTCTGACTCCTCATGGCAACTCTGTGAGGTGCAGTGGGAATGCCCCTAGACGTCTATAGACAATCACTTTGAGTCCTTCGTCTTTGCAATGCCAGAACTAATTAGGTATATGTTTTATTCGCTTATTTATTTTCCTCCAAGGTCCAGTGAACAAAACGTTGGAACCTGTCCATGTCACAGAAGATGTTTTGATAATGCTGTATAAACTTATGGATGCACTTGGAGGATTTAGCAATTCACCTGGACTTTTGGTAAGTATCAGCTCTACCCCTCAAAGAAGGTATCACCCTCTCCCTCATCAGTGATTCTAGTCAGAACAGTGGCAGGGTGCAGTATCACATAACAGTTTATTCATAAGGACCCCAACTTGTGGTGATCAATCCATCTGCTCAAGTACCAACCACTGTGCTTCTCTTGGTTTTCAGAGGATGGCATTTTGGATGTAGATCACTAGTTGTCTGTCCCAAGGCCCCTCTGGGACAACCATGTGGATCGCTCCTCCCTTGGTTCTAAAGCTTTACCAATTGTCATGGAGACAACTACAGTCCCAGGTCCCCTTCTGAGAGCAAGGTAGAAATGAGACCCCTAGGACTTTCCAGAATGCATGACCTTTAAAAACAGAGAATCAAGCCATTTTCCCAAGGCGTCACCACCAACAACCAAAAGCAAACCCACAGCCATTGTCATGAGGCTGATTCCAACTCCTAACAGCCAGATGAGACATAGCACCTTAACCATTTACATCATCTAGGATTGTGTGGACCCACCAAAGGATGTATTCTACTGAAAACCTGCCTCATCTGTATAGTCACAATTTCTCATGGAAACTTTCCGCTCTCTATATGCCGCATTTCAGCAAGAAACACTTCTGTGTCCAAGGAAGACTTTGACAACTTCTTGGATGTTCTCAGAGAAGAGGACATTCCTGAGAAAAACCTCGTCCATGTCATTGAACGAGGAAATGCAGCCAGACTCTTCCATGCATTTCTATTTGACCTGGCAGGTAAGCATAATTTCAGGTAACACATCAATCTCATTTAAATTCTTTCTAAGCAAATCATTTGTTATGAGCTCCAGTATTTACACAGACTCCTCAGTGTTATTAATATCGCCTGATGATCTCTTTCCCACTTGTCTTTTTTGTTCTTCTCCACAGACAATTGTCCTAACCCTTTTCCAATGTTGCCAAGAACCCTTTCCATGACTCAGACATTTTGAGGGTAAGTTACCATGAGCAGTGTCCATCGCTGCCCTTCCCAACCAGGTAAGGATCTCCCACAGGGTTTTCACATGGGCTGTAGGTGCGGAGGTGGGTAAGGGTCGGGTTGCTAGGCAGAAGATTAGCACTTGGCAACCGTGACCTGCTCCATGGGAGGAGGGGGAGGTTGCTGCTCCCACAGAGTTCCAGCCTCAGAGACCCACAGTGGAGGCTCCAGTCTGGCCTGTACGTTCCTGGTGGAGTCAGCACCAATTGGATGAGAGGTTATGGTCTGGGGTTTGGTAATCCTTCAGTAGCTGTTTTATTCTTGGTTCTCCAAAAGTATGCACCCAGATGACATTTCCTGATTGATGGTCCCCCTGCCATCGATTCAATCCTGAATCGTGTTAATGTTGTGGATAGATGCCATCACGTTGTCCGTGACTCACCGTGACCCAATGCACAGCACAAGGAGACACTGGCCAGTTCTGTACCGTCCTCATGATTTTTAAATCAGTTACAGCCTATCGTTGCAGCTACTCTGTCAATCTTTCTGGTTACAGGTCTACCTCTTTTTTCTGACCCTCTACTTTAGCAGGCAGGACGACCTTCCTCAGGAAATGATCTAAAACCCCCACAGTGGTCCTGTCCCGGTTTCTCTGGGTGTAAATCTTTAGGTGTTAAATGTCTAACTGCAACTCCACACCAGTTTCTTTCTATAACTTGTTGCCCTGAATTCTATTCCAAACCTGGGGAAGCAGGAAAATAAGTAAAAATGCCTCAGAACCTCTCTTTGTCTGCTTACAGAAGCTAAGTGCCCCATCGCTCCTAGCAGAGGGGCTGGTTGGTTCAAACAGCTGACATTTCAGTTCCCAGAAAACAACTTATCCAAGTACCATCAGGCTCTCTAATTCAATATTGGTTCCTCTTTTTAAAAAAACAGTAGTGTTTCAGATTAGGATGTGTTATCTCATTGAGTTAGGTGTATACACGTGGCCAAGATGTCTGGAATCACAAAACCGCTGCTTCCACCATCTCCATACCCTTGGAATCATTCCTAGTGGACATTCACCTGTTTTAGAGACAGACCTTATTAGATTCCATGCGAGAAAGTATAAAATTCTTTTACCTGACAGATACTCAAATCCAGACACCCAACTACCCATGAGCCTCTTTCAAGATCAGCCTGACAACACCCTGCCCTGGTTTTTCTCCCCCACACAAGGTAACTGCATGGAGGCCACAGGCCTCCCTTCCCCGGGGAACCAGAGTCACCAGTAGGAAGAGCTCCCTCTACGTTCCTCTGCAGCTCATCTTCTCCTCCTAGAAGACAGGTGGTCTCCCCCACCTCACCTTTCTCGGTGTCCCCTCCTCTCTGTGTGGTGTCCCTAAATAATTACTTCAATAAAATTATTTGCTATGCACATGATTCCCGTGTTTCCTTGCAGAGAAGGGACTGAACTTGAGGCTCAGTAGATGTCCACATTCAATAGACTTTTCCAGGCAAGTATGTCTCTGGTGTAAGGGATGGCCCTTGGGAGACAAGGTTGGTTGGGATGGAGAGAGAATTCAGAGAACCGGCCAGCTCAATAGGTCAAAGGGTCTAAGCCATCATGAGCAAATATTTACTGTGTGGATGTGACGCATATCTGTGTCCCAGATCTCAGTAGAGCATTGTGTTCATCACAGGGTGACGAAAAAACTTGACCGAATGTTCATGGTGGATGAGAGAGCCTCCTATGAATGTACTCACTAATCAGATACTCTCTCTGCTATTATACAACTCTTCTGTTTGAAATTACATGGGGAATATGTTACGCTCTAGTAGAGGGTCAGTAGTAATCAATAATGAGAACACATCTGAGGCCTCAATCAAAACCTGCGCTTTACACCCATTGTCTTCTAGTCATTCCAATGCACAGGGACGACCAGGGACAGAGCAGACGTGACCATGAGGGTGGACAACTCTTCTACTCAATAAACAAGAAAGAGAAAGTATTAGGTTGGAAAGTGTTGGTTTAATCCCTTAAAAGACTAAACTGCATTTGCTAGTGATTTGTGTCTATGTTTCAAGCATTTAACACACTTAGGACACAGTCAGACTGTCCAATGTTAAGCATGAAGTACACACAGTAGAAGACAAAATAGATGAGAGAGACTTTCTGGAACTATGAAATTGAAGTGCATCCCAAACCCTCACCATCAGATGAAATGGAGATCCCATGGACTTAGAACTAATTTTAACAAGAGCACAGCAGACAAGAGCCAAATCTCTAAAACTATATAACACTAAAACACCTCAAATCAGAAATTACAATGAAAAAGTGGGCAAAGGACAGGAACAGACAGTTCACCAAAATGTCATCGAATGGCTAACAAAATGAACAAAATGCTCACAATCATTCACCATCTGGAAGATTCAAATTGAAGCAACCATGAGGTATCACCTTACACCAACAATGAGAACCTGATTATAAACCACGGGAGCAACAAATGCTGGGGAGTGCAGGATGAGATTGGAACTCTCTTCTGTGCCCGTGGGACTCTTACGTCCACTGTAAAGACGTACAGCCACTCTGGAAAGTGATATGGAGACACTTCAAATTACTGAGAACAGAAGCTCTGAGGAACCTGCAATACCTCTGCTGATTGTAGCCCCAAAGAACTAAGAGTGATCACATGAACAGACAGCATGACCTCCCCTGATCACTTCAGCACTGGTCACCGAGCAAGACGAGGCAACAGGTCAAATACAATCAGGAGAAGAATGATTCAAAACAACATCTGGTGCATGCAAAATAGAGTATTGTTCATCATTGAAAAACTTAACAGACGAGGAGAACATGGGGCTGAGTGAAGGCAGTCTGTCACAAAAGAAAGATATTGTATGAGACCAGAGACTGTCAAACGAAAGAGAACAGGCTGTAGAGGTTTCCAGGGACAGGAAGGGAAAGACGGAGAGATGAAGAAATGCACAAGAGGTTGACAGGTACTGATGGGGTGAAAGGATGAACAGAGATACCTAAGAGGGAGAAGAGACAATGGCGTGGGTGGCAGAATCTCAGTGGACTGAGGGATGGTTTAAACTGCTATATACAGAGCGGATGGTCTACAATGTAAACCACCCCTCACCTAATTCACAATAGAAAATTCACTTAAAAATTACTCGTGTTCTTATAACCCAAATATTTCTGAAGAATCATTTATGCTAAAGTACTGCTGACACTTCCATGATAATAACTTACTGTATAAACCAAGGAAAAGCCCCTGAAAATCAAACATTGTTCTTAATAGTAAATCAAATTTCTCCCTAATAAACTTCATTATTATGAAAAACAATATAAAATGTCACAGGCTCAAAAATCTCCAGCTGGCCAGGTTCTGGTCAACTCAATGTGGACTGCCTCACTCACACTGCACAAGGTGCCATTAGACCGCCTTGCTTTTAGACCATGGGCTCGTCTCACCAATACTCAGCAAGCCTAGCACCCTTGTACTAGGTCATGAAGCTTAGACCAGTCACTCAGCTGTCATCTTCTACCCCCTCTCCCCCCGTAAACCAAGTCCACAAGTGTCAGTGGCAAACTTGACCTCTTTATTGCTGCATTTCTCCCACTTCCACTCAACAAGTGGATCCATGTGGTTACCTAGCAAGCATTTCAGCCTGCTCACAGGCTCCCTGTAAGGGTCGCAGCTTGATGCCCTCAACTGGAGCCACTAAAGAGGCAAATAAGCTCACTGGAAACAGGGCACATACCCACTTCCTGTGGGACATTACTGACAAGGAGCCTGGTGGAGCTGCGTTGATGAAGCCAGAGCCCTGGAGCTGGAGGAGTCACATGGGGCCTCATGCCAGCTCAGCAATGCTTCCACAGCCAATGGATCCACTACTTTCTACCCACTGGCCTCTGCTATTCCTGCATTCCACGCCATTGCATGTCTTTCATGAGTCTGAAGGGGAACTTAAAGATTGGTATCAGAAATATGGTCTAATATCGGGCTTATTGACATGATCTGGACTGGGATGTTTTAATATGTAATTATACTTTCTATAAAACATTTGCTTATATACATGTCTATGAACTTGTAACTCATCAACCCGACTATTACAAAGAGAGAGAGATGAGAGAGAGAGAGAAAGGATGATGATTACTAGGGGTTAGGGAGAAGACAAAAATGAAGTATTCAGGAAGGACAAGGATATAGAGAAGAAAAAACAAAGTCCTGAAGTCACCCATTGTCCAAAGATTGACATGAAATTCGGCACCTTGGGAGACCAGATAGTCTGTCTCAACTTTATTTACACCCTCCTGTTTATTCTCCTCCAGGTGAACACTCTGAAGTTAGTTGCCTTCAGTAGTTGCAACATCAATGTTTGCAGTGTATGATTTAATAGGCAGATAAGTGTAATTCATTGACAATCATGTTGACTCATGGGTCTAGGCTCCATGGAATGCCACACCCTCACATATACTATCAAGATTACACCCAGAAAACTCAATGGGCGTAGTCTACTGTCCAATCAGTCAGCATTAGGATACACACGCCTACTGTGCTGTCTGCCTCCTTGGATGTGTCTCTCAGCTCCCTGAAGCTTCCCTTCATTAATTTCCTGAAAGTCTTTACTCAAGTTAATCTCAAGACCAGGAAATGGGCTTGAAGTTCAAGTGTGTTTACTTTCCTGAAGGTATTCATTCCACGTTTCGCTCTAGTAACTCCAGGTCTCCTAACCCTTTAGGAAAGCTCTGCAGTGAGGACGTTTTAGTTGCATGTATTTGATATCCTTTGATTTCTGATTCTGTTCACCTTTAGGTGCTACCTACGAATGAGGAACCCCATTGGTTTTCGTCTTCCATAAAGACTGACAAACTCAGAAACACAAAGGAGCAGTTCTGCTGTTGCGCAGGGCGACGATGAGTCAGAATTGACTAAATAGCTGCCATGAGTTTGCCCCCTTTTTATTTTCAGATGTATGTGTCTAGTCATGCAACAGGTTCAATATTTTTCATAGTTCTACAATCAGCTTGTGAAATTAGGGAGGTACTTTTAAAAATTGCTTCCATTGTTTTACTTTGCATAGGTTACTTTGAATGGGATAGTCAAGGACACCAAGCCACTTGCTACAAAAGACTGAGACCAAATAACCAATGGTGCAGTCTAGAAGGTCAAGCACTTCAGAAAAAGCAGAGGTCGGAAATTATAATCAGAAAGGAACAGTGATGTTGCCTTAAAGACTGTAATTCAAGTCACCAAATGTGTAGGGTTTGTTGGCTGGTAAATCACTCTGCTCTCTCCACAGCGAATCCTTGGTTTGGTTTCTTATTGTATCATTTTAGTTACATAAATATTTCAAGAGCCTCCTGGTGTAGGCCAAATGCTTCTGAGGTAATGTGGGCCACAGTGAACTAGGAGGAGACCAGGAATTGAGGAGGCCGTGAGCGGGTGCAAATGGGGGAGGAACAGCCCAGGGGAGGACAGTGGGAATGGCCCCACAACTTGAAGAACATCCTCTCTGTCCCTCAGTGGGTCACACAGATGTTGTGACGTTGCCCTATGCTCTGATGGGCACATTATCACGAACAAGAAAAGACAAAGAAAGCCCCCACAGTAAAAAAAAAAGGAAAGCCCCCACAGTCTGTTTGCTGCATTTATATTCTCAAGAATTGACTAATATTATCACAGAAGGGTGAGAGAATTAGCCTAATGTTAATTGGAATATCTATGAGAGAGTAAAATTAAGATTTAGTGAGCTCTACTTTACCAAGCCTGATACCCTTCTCCAGCGCCTGGTCTCTCATGCCAGCAAGCCCAAAGTATGTGTGTTAGTGTGGGTAGACGAGAGAAGCAAATACAGAGACACTCATAGGAGAGAGTTTTACATAAAAAGAGTAATTTTATATTATGAAAAAAATCCCAGTCCAGTCCAGATCAAGTCCATATGTCTCGGACATTAACCCCTTATTTCCATTACCAGTCTGCAATTTCCTCTTCAGATGCATGCAACGCATGCAATGGTGCCGAGTGCATTAAGATCACAGGCGAGTGACTGGAAATTGTGGGTCCAGTGGCAGTGGAAGCATCTATGCTGATTTGGGTCTACACAGGCTCCTCCAGCTCCAAGGCTCGGGCTGCCATCAGTGTAGCTCCATGTGGCTTGTCAAAAGGAATGTCTCCCTCCCATGGAGAAAAAGCAGAGGTCGCCCACCTGCAGGAGAAAGACGGAAGTTCCCAGAATTCTCAGAAGGCCTTGCACACACAGATGCCTCATTGGCTATGGCCTGATTGACAGTATAGATCCCACCCCTTCTCAATTTGACAGATCACGTACCTGGCATAGTATGTAGAAAGATATCTCACCACCCTTGCATCTACAGAGCACTCTGGCCATATTTCCAACACAGATCTGTGTCCTTTTAGCAGTCCATGTTACTGCAGTATTCTTTGACAGCCCACAATTCATATGAATCAGTTCTTCTTTGGTCTTCCTTATTCAATGTTCAACTTGTTCATAACAATGCCTTCTTTTAACAACAAGAATGACCATACACACCCTGACTTCCCCAGCTGGAATACACAGAAATCAGGTTGAGGACACCTGTGGGAAGAGACGATAAAGAAGCTCAACATGAGCAGCTAAAACCTGGCCAGGGTCTGGCTATGGAAGAGAACCTCAGTTACTCATATGCAAGTTCAGGCTGCAGCTGAAGAAAATTCAAACAAATCTAGGAGAGCCAGAATGCGACCTGAAGTCTGTCCCACCTGAATATCACGAACATCTCAAGAAGATATTTGTTGCACTGGAAGCTCAGGCCAGCAGGACTGATAAGCTGTGGTAGAACCTCTGGAACACCGTTCGTGAAGAAAGCAAAAGTTCATTAAAAAAGAAATGGAAGAAACTATCAGAGGGGATGTCAGAAGAGACTCTGAAGTTGCTCTTAACAGTGGAGTAGCTACACAAACGGAGGAAATGATGAAGTCACAGAGTAAGAGCGAACACTGCCAACGGAAGCTCAATAAAACAATGGAAAGTATTTTAATGAAATGTGCAAGGCCTACAGTTAGCAAACCAAAAGGGACGGACACGCTCAGCATAACTGAAACTGAAAGAACTCAGGAAAAATGTCAAGACTTTATTTACAACGTTGAACCATTCTATGAGCAAAATAGTGAGTGACGCAGGAAGCATCAATTGGAGGTGGGAAGAATACACAGAATCAGACATAAAATTATCAAGGGATCTTAAAGGAGGGAGGGCTGGAAAAGACAGGGAAAATAAGGAGCTGATACCAAGGGCTTAAGTAGAGTGTGTCGTGAGATGTACAAATGTGCTTGACACAATGGGTGGATAGCTGGATTGGTGATAAGAGTTGTTCGAGCCCCCAATAAAATGACTTTAAAAAAAATACAAAGAGCTCTTTATCTGCCATTTCCAGAGGGAGCACAGGAGTAGGAACCAACGGGATTGGAGGAAGACGTTCAAGCTGCACTGAAAGCATTAGCCCATGACCAGGCTCCAGGAAAGGGGAGAGCACCAACTGAAATGTTTCAACAACTCAATAAAGCTCTGAAAGTACTTACTTGTCCATGCCCGGAAATTTGGGAGGCAGCAACTTGGCCAACTGACTGGAAGAGATCCAATATTGTACCCATCCCCAAGAAAGGTGACCCAACCGAATGCTCACACAGTAGAACGATGTCATTGGGGGCACAAGCATGTGCAATGTTGCTGAAGATCATCCAACAATGGTTGAGTGTACAGCACTGCACTGACAGGGGAGCTGCAGCGGGATTCAGAAGAGGGTGTGAAATGAGGGATTATCATTGCTGATGGCAAATGCTTATTGGGTCAAGGTAGATAATTCCAGAAGATGTTCACTGGTGTTTCATTGACTATGCAGACATTCAAGTGAGTGGATCGTAAGAAACTTTGGATCACCTTGAGAAGAATGGGAATTCCGAAACAGCGTGTTGTGCTTAGGGAGTTGTGCCCACAAGACAAGAGCACGCGGCACGCTTGCCTGACATTCATGAAGGCAGTGTGTCTTGGGTGTATCCCTTCACACTACATTTCAATTTGTATGCCAAGCAAATAATCAGAGAAGCAAGATCATATGAAGAAAGAGGCATCAGGACTGGAGAAGGCTTCTGAACAAGCTGGCTTGCTTAGAGGGAGCAGGAGCTGAAATGCTTTCTTATGAAGATCAAGGATTGCATCCTCCAATGCAGATTACAACTCAGTGTCGAGAAGACCAAAATGTTCACAGCTGAACTAATAGCTAACATCGTGATAAAGGGTGAAAATAAATGGAAACTGTGAAGGATTTTGTCTTGTTTGGATCTACAACCAATGGCTGGAAGCAGCAACAAGAGAGGAAAAGACTTATTGCATCAGGTGTACTTGCTGCACAAGGTGCTGAAAAGCAAAGATGTTACTTTGCAAACTAAGGTGCACCTGACCCAAGCCATGGTATTTCCAATGACCTCTTTTGCCTGTGAAAGTTTGAAAGAGGAGGACCACAGGTGAAGTGATGCATTTCCATCGGGTTACTCTTGAGAGTATCACAGACTCCAGAAGACAAACAAGTTTATCTTGCAAGAAGTAAGGCCAGAGTGCTCCTTAAAGTCAAGGGTGGCAAGAATTCCTCTTACTGACTGGAAATGCTATCAGGAGAGACCAATCCCCGGATAAAGACAACACACTCGTTAAAGTAGCTGGGCAGAGAAAGAGAGGAAGCCCCTAGTAAGATGGACTGATGCAGAGTCCACAACAATGCACTCACACCAAGGACTGTGTGAATGGCACAGGGCCCGGTGCTGCTGCCTTCTCTTACGCACAGGATCGCTGAGGGTCGGAACCGACTGACGGCCCCTAACAACATCTGTATGAAAATGCATTGTGGGCCACAGTCCTAAGACCAAAGGTAATAACTTATTCCTGTGGCTGATTAACTCTTGTCTAGAAGACAGAGTAACACGAGGGACTCAAGTCTCTGTATCAAGCCAGGTTGGAGGAGCTTCACACCGAGAAGACATCTCTGGTTCTGCATGAATGGCTCAGAGGAGCACACTGAGAAGACAGTGACAAGTGCAGGATCTCCTTCCCACCACAGAGGTCAGACCCACAGACAACACTCCAGATCCCACAGAGGGACGCCAAAGACCACCAGCATGTCCCTCACTGGCTTTGAGGCAAAATTTTCTTTCCAATGAGAAGAATTGCCCTTCTGAGGTTCACATTTCAGTTGTGACAAATGTAAACACCATCACACTGAACATGCATCAGTGTGTCTGCAGCCCAGAGAGGAAGGTAATCCTCTCTGCTAACCACGGAGCCATGGAGTCACTGGTGTCCATGCTGATGGTTTGAATCAGCGGTTCTACAGGTGTCACGTAATGGAATGAGCCCGCAGAGGCACACCTCGGTTGATTTCACTCCGTCTTCCTGCATTTCACCAGTTGCATTTTATTCCTCATGGGAGGTCTTTGGGAACTCCATGAAGTGTAGATACTATTTTGTACACAAAGTGACTCAGTGTATATTGAACGCAAGGCCAGACATGAAATCCAAATCAACCAGATGATGTAGTGAATGGCTTTACAACATTCACCAATTCAACTATGTTTTATGTTCTAGGTTTAACGGGCAATGCCTTCCCCGTTATGAACATACAGAGAGAAGCAGCCAATGAATTTGTTGGTATTGGTAAGTCCCATGTGTTTCTGTAGGAAAGGGGTGGGTTGAGATTGGACTGATGGCCACAGCTTTTGACAAAGACTCTATAGATGTGAATTCTAATTCTGCTAAGCATCAGAGATCACGCCAGGTAGAATACCCTGTATTTTCCCAGCATATTGTGTTATGTAAGGAGATAAGTGATATTATATGCACTTGCAACTTTGAATAATCAAAGGAAAAACTGAAAGCGAATGCTTAGTATGTTTGTTTAATGTCAGCCAATGGGCAGAGGGCAAGGTTCTGAGTCCGTTAAAGGCAACCTTAAGAACTAAAGCCTAAGGGAACCAGCTAGAGTACGATACCAAGGCCATCCTGTCATGAGCAGAGTAGATTTCCAAAGCAATCCCAATCAATCATTTAAGATCTATGCTGATTCCCATAAGACTGAGGAAACTATGTCAGTCTCCACGACCCTTTCTTCAAGTGAGATATTTTGTTACAAATCAGGTGGCTCTTGGTCCAGATTTCGTCCCTTTATTTTGTTAAGTATTTTTAATGGTCCTGAAGTTTATTCTGCACTTTCAATGGCTCAGCATCTAAGCATTTGATAAAAAATTGAGTAGCAGCACAGTGAAATGGAAATAAGGAACTAATAAATGAAATTATGCGCCCCATTGGGTGCCGTACAAATCAATTTAATCTCTCCCTCTGTAACTCTTATCCTTTTCATATACTCTCACTAAAAGCTTCAGCATCACTCGGTTATCAATCTACAGATCAGCACATCACCAGAAACCCAACCTACTGCCATTGAGTCGTTTCTGACTCAGAGTGACCCTGTACAGGATGTCAGAGTCGTTGTAAATCTTTCATAGAGCAGACAGCCTCATTCTTCTCATGAGGAGGGCTTGAGTAGTTGGAACCACCGACTTGGCCATTCAGAGTCCAAAACTCACTTAGCATCGCCATCGTGGCTCCTCAGACTCCGATGTACATATACATCACTGCACGTGAGGGAGCTTCAAGGAGTTGGCGGGGGGAAGTCCATGAGCTTTCAATTTCATTTTTTTCACTAACTTTTCAAGTTCCTTCCTAAATGTGATGGTGGTAGTTAGGCTTCACCAAGTTGATTCTGACTCTTCATAACAACTCTGTGAGGAACAGTGGGAGGGCCCTACATGTCTATAGACCGTCACTTTGAGTCCTTTGTCCTTGCAATGCCAGAAAGAATATAAATATATTTTTTGTTCACTTATTTATGTTCCTCCAAGATTCACCCAACAATACTGTGGAACTTGTCCATGTCACAGAAGAAAGTTTTGATAATGCTCGATGAAACTGTGGAAGCATTAGGACTTACCAAAACGGCTGGACTTATGGGTTAAGTATCAGCTTCACCCCTCAAAGGAGGAATCAATGTCTCTCTCGTCAGAGATTCAAGTCACAACGGGCAGGGTGCAATGTCACATGACCATTCATTCCTCATGATGTCCCTTGAGTTCCCATCATTCCATGCCAACTCGTGGTGATCAATCCATGTGCTTGAGTACCACTGCGCGTCTCTTGGTTTTCAGTAGATGGTATTTTGGAAGGTGATCACCAGGCCTCTGTCCCAGGGCCCCTCTGGGTGCACTAAACTAACAACCGTCCTGTTGACATCCATGTGAATTGACCATTTGCTCCACCCTTGGTTCCAAAACCTAACCAATTCCCATGGAGACAAATGCAGCCCACGACTCTCTGAGGGCCAGGTAAAACTGCAACCCTTAGGGCTTACCAGAATGCACGATCTTTCAGCAGCACAGAGTGAAGCCATGCTCCCATGGCGTCCCCAGCCAACATCCACACACAACCAAAAGCAGACCCACAGCCATTGTCATGAGGTCGCTTCCAACTCACAGCAGCCAGATAGGACACAGCACCTTAACCATTTATAGGGATTGTGTGATCATACTACAAATAAGGAGTTCTACTGTAGCCCCTGAACATCTGCCTCCTCTGTATAGCCACAATTTCTCATGGAAACTTCCTGCTCTGTGTATGCCGCTTTTCAGCAAGAACCACTTCTGTGTCCAAGGAAGACTTTGAGACCTTGGATTTTATCAAGGAAGAGATTCCTGAGGCAAACGTGGTCCATGCCATCAAACGAGGCAACTCAGCCATGCTTTTACATGCATTTCTATTTGACCTGGCAGGTAAGCATAATTTCAGGTAACACATCGATCTCACTTAAATTCTTACTCTGTAAACCATTTGTCATGAGCGCCAGTATTTACACAGAATCCTTAGTGTTATTAGTGTTGGATGCTGACCCCTTTCCCTCGTCTTTTTTGTTCTTCTTCACAGATAATTGTCTTAACTCTTTCCCAAAGTTGCCAAGAACCCTTCCCTGACTCAGATACTTTCAGGGTAAGTTACCATGAGCAGTGTTCATTGCTGCCCTTCCCATCCAGGTAAGGATCTCCCACAGGGATTTCACATGGGCTGTAGGTATGGAGGTGGGTAAGGGTCGGGTTGCTAGGCAGATTAGCACTTGGTAACTGTGACCTGCTCCATGGGAGGAGGGGGAGGTTGCTGCTCCCACAGAGTTCCAGCCTCAGAGACCCACAGTGGAGGCTCCAGTCTGGCCTGTAGGTTCCTGGAGGAATCAGCACCAATTGGATGACAGAGGTTTGGGTTTGGGGATCAGTAAACTCTCTGCAGTAACAGTTTTTTTTTCTTGATTCTTCAAAATTATGTCCTCAGATGACATTTCCTGATTCATGGTCCCCCTGCCACCCATGCAATCCTGAATCGTGTTAATGTTGTGGATAGATGCTGTCACGTTGGCCCTGACTCACCGTGACACAATGCACAGCACAAGGAGACACTGACCAGTTCTGTACCGTCCTCACGATGTTTTAAATCAGTTACAGCCTATCGTTGCAGCTACTCTGTCAATCTTTCTGGTGGAGAGTCTGTCCCTTTTTTTCCTGCCCTCTCCTTAATCAGACAGTCTCCCTTTTCTCCTCACTACAGCTGGTGTGAGGGAATCCCCAACCTTGCAATAGGTTGCCAAGTGCCTAACTGAAATGGTACACCGGTTTTTGTAACTAACTTGTTGCTCTTAATTCTACTGTAAAATGGAGACCCTGGAAAATAATTTTAAATGGCTCCGAACTTCTTTATGTCGGCTTAAGCTAAGTGCCCCATCTCTCTTTGCAAAAGGACCGGTTGGTTCAAACAGCTGACATTTTGATTTCCAGAGGACAACTTACCCATGTAGCACCAGGCTCTCCTCTTCTATTTTGTTTCCTTTTGCTCTTTTTAAAGGTAGTTTTTAAGGTCATGATGTTTCAGGTCAGTGAGTTAGGTTCATTCCCAAGGCCAAGTCTTCTTGGATCATGAAACCCGTGCTTCCATCATCCCCACATCCTTGGAATCATTCCAAGTGGACAGTTACCTATTTTAGAGACAGACCTTATTAGATTCCATATGAGAAGGTGTCAAACTCTTCTACCTGACAGATAATCAACTCTAGACACCTGAATACTCGAGACTCTTTTAAGATCAGCCTGACTTAACACCCTTCCCTGGTTTTTTTCCCCACACAAGGTACCTGCATGGACGCCCACAGGCCTCCCTTCCCCATGGAACCAGAATGACCAGTAGGAACAACTCCCTCTGCAGCTCATCTTCTCCTCCTAGAAGACAGGTTTCCTCCCCCGCCTCACCTTTCTCAGTCTCCCCTCCTCTCTGTGTAGTGTCCCTAGATAATTAAATTGTTCAAATAAAATTATTTGCTGCATACATGGTTCCTGCGTGTCCTTGCAGAGAAGGGATTGAACCTGAGGCTCATTAGACATCCATATTCAATAGAGTTGTCCAGGCAGGTATGCCTATGATGTAACTGATGTCCCATGGGAGACAAGATTGGTTGGGATGGGGAGAGAATTCAGAGAACCGGCCAGCTCAGTGGGTCAAAGGGTCTAAGGCATCATAAGCAAATATTTATGCATGGGCATGGGGCTGTACTGACACATATCTGTGTCCCAGATCTCAGTAGAGCATTGTGTTCATCACAGGATGACAAAAATCCTTGGCCGAATGTTCATAGTAGATAAGAGAGCCGCCTATGAATTTACTCATTGTAATCACATACTCTCTGCTATTATACAGGTCTTATGTTTGAAGTAACATGAGGAGTGTGTTACCTTCTAGTAAAAGGTCAATAGTCATCAATGATGAGAACAGATTTGAGGCCTCAATCAAACCCTGAACTTCATGGCCATTGTCTTCTAGTCAATTCCAACGCACAGGGACACCTAGGGACAGAGCAGACGTGTCCATGAGGGCGGGCAGCTCATCCACTCATTAAACAAGGAAGAGAAAGTGATGGTTTGGAAATTGTTGGTTTAATCCCTAAAAAGATTAAACTGTATTTGCAAGTGATATGTGCCTATGTATTGAGCATTTAACACAGTTAAGAGCCCTATTGCAAGACATGGTCGTACTGTCAGGTGTTAAGCGTGAAGTACACACAGTAGAAGACAAAATAGATAAGAGAGACTTACTGAAACTATGAAACTGAAGTGCGTCCCAACCTATCACCAACAGATGAAATGGATTCCATGGACTTGGAACTGATTTTAACAATAGCACAACAGACAAGAGACTAATTTCTAAAACTATAGAATACTAAAACACCTCAATAGGAAAAAATTACAATAAAAAAGTGGACAAAGGACAGGAACAGACAACTCATCAAAAATGTCATGGAATGGCTAGGAAAAAGTTCACAAACATTCAAACTGTTCACAATCATTCACCATCTGGGAGAAGCAAATCCAAGCACCGATGAGCTATCACCTTGCACCAACAACGACAACCTGATTGTAAAGCACAGAAGCAACAAGTGCTGGGGAGTGCAGGATGAGATTGGAACTCTCATCTACGCCCGTGGGACTCTTACTTACAATGCAAATATGTACAGCCACTGTATAAAGTGATATGGAGACATCTCAAATAATTGCTTATAGAAACTGTTAGGAACCAGCAATACCTCTGCGGAAGATACACCCTAAAGAATTACGAGTGATCACATGGATAGACAGTAGGCACTCCCATGATCAATCACTTCAGCACTGTTCACTGAGCAAGACGATGCAACAGGTCAAACGGCCATCAGTAGAAAAATGCTTCAAAATAAACTCTAGGGCATACACACAATAGAATATTATTTATTACTGAAAAAAAGGAAGTACCTCATTATCTGAATGGACCAGGAGAACATGGGACTGAGTGAAGTCAGTAAGTCATAAAGAGAGATTGTAGGAGACCACTATCATTAGGATCACACCCAAGACAGAGACTGTCAATCCAAAGAGAACAGGCTGTAGAGGTTTCCAGGGACAGGAAGGGAAAGATGGAAAGATGAAGCAAAGCACAGGAGGTTGACAGGGACTGATGGGGTGAAAGGGTGAATAGAGACACCTAAGAGGGAAAAGAGACAATGGCGAGGGTGGTAGCATCTGAGTGGACTGATGGATGGTTTAAACTCTTATATGCAGAGCGGATGGTCGAAAATGAAAACCACCCCTCAAATAATTAATAGGAAACTTACTAAAAAATTAGTTATCTGAAGAGGAAACCGATTACAAGGATCTACATACATATAACCTACTCCATGGGGGGTGGAGAACAGAAATGTGGGTGAAGGGAGACGTCAGTGTTAAGAAATGACAAAATAATAGGGGAAATGAGGAGCTGATACCTTGGGCACACATAGACAGCAAATGTTTTGGGAATGATGATGGTAACAAATGTACAAATGTGCTTGACACAGTGCATGTATGTATAGATTGTTATAAGAGTTGTATGAGCCCCCAATAAAATGATTTTTAAAAATTAGTCATCTGTGTTTATAAATATTGTACTTCTCATGAATCGTTTATGATAAAGTATTGCCGGCTATTCCATGATAATAATTTACTTGAAAAACACCTGGAAAACAAACACTGTTTTTGATAGTAAATGCAATTCCTCTCCTCCAAGTCACTTCATTCCTATGAAAAATGAAGATTTTCATAAAGGAGGTCTATGTAGCACAGGTCTAATCAGAACTATGGCATTCACATGAGTCAAAATTAATTGAGGATGACACATTTGGGATTGTGCTATGGAATCATGGTCCTTGTCTTCAAAATACAATCAAATAGCGTTTCACACTTTGTTGCTGCTCACGTGGTCTTTGAATCAATTCTGACTCAGGTGTGACACTAGGTGTGTGGCACACAAGATAACTGTGAAATTGTTAAGGCTGCGACTGGTCAAAAGTATATTGTCAGCCTTACAGCACAAGACTTATTATTTTCAGTCACCTTAAACACATGTATAAGTTGGATATTGAATAAGGAAGACCAAAGGAAAAGTAAATAATGCATTTGATAATGGTATTGATCAACAATATTCAAAGCACCATAGTGTGTCAAAAGAACAAAGAAATCTATCTTGGAAGAAGTACAGACATACTGCTCCTCAGGGGTGCGGCCTTGCAGAGAAATGATCAGCGGAGACCAGTCCCTGGAGGACATCATGCTGGGTGATGTGGAGGGGAGGCGAAAAATGAGAAACGGAATGACACAGTGGCTACAACAATGGCTCAGAAAGAGAACAACTGTGACAGGGCAGGACTGGGAAGTGTTTCCTTCTGTTGTGCATCAGCTCGCTAGGAGTCAGAACTGACCCAAGGACACCTGACAACACATGGTTATAAAGGAAATATATAAAGGTCCATTGCCTGTCATGCTTCCATTGAGACTCACAATAGCCTGGTAGTCCTGTCCACTTTATGAGAAAGAGATAAAGAGAGGGGGAGGAGGAGGGGAGAAGAAGGATGAAGAGGAGGAAGAGGAAGTGGAAGAAAGGGGTAGAGGGAGAGAAAGGAAAAAGAGGGTAGTCAGGAAAGGGGGCCAGGAGAGAGAGCAGGAAAAAAAGACCTGAAGTCACCCCTTGTCTAAAGATTGACATGTATTGAGGCAACTTGTGAGACCAGATGGTCTGTCCCAACATTATTCACATCCCATGCAATTATTGTCCTCCAGGTGAACACACCTGACGATATTTCACTCGGTCTTACTGCACTTCACCAGTTGAATTTTATTCCAAACGGAAGGTGTTTGGTAACTCTATGAAGTAAAGTGTACAGATGCTGTTTTGTACGCAAGGGGGCTACGCGGACATCGTTGATGCATGCAAGGACAGGCATGAAATCCTTGTCATGTGGGTTATGTATTGAATGCTGTAATTACATTTATCAAATCAACTGACCGTGTTTTCGGATCTAGGTTTAAAGGGAAATGCCTTCCCCGTTATTCATACGCACAGAAAAAAGTAGCCAATGAATTCGTTCTTGTTCGTAAGAACCATGGTGTTTCTGTTGGAAATGGGCGGGTTGAGATTGGATTGATGGCCACAGCTTCAGACAAAGACTCTGTAGATCTGAACTCTGCTTCTCCTAGGCATCACAGGTCAAGCCTGGAATTCCCCAGTATTTTCCCAGCGTGTTAATGTGTTATACAAGGAGATAAGTGATATTACATGAAGTGGTCGTTGCAACTTTGAATAGTCCGAGGAGAAACTGAAAACAAACGCTCAGAACGTCGGCTTCAGGTCATCCCGGGGCAGAGGGCAAGGTCCGAGCTCCTTAACAACAACCTGAAGGGAGCCGTGGAGGACGCGAACCCCGCAGGCTGGTTGTCGGGGGCTCCCCGCCTCGCCCACGCTGGAGTCGGCCGCGCGGACGCCAGGGACGCAGGGGTCGGAGGGAAGCAAGGTTGCAGGGCCCCGGCCGCTGCGGAGCAGCACAGACAACACGGCCTCCTGGATCCCGAGGATGGCCGCAGGTGCGCCTCACCTGCCGGGGCGGCGCTTCAGCGCGCGGAGACTCCTCCTGCACCATCGCTGGACCGCGCGGAGCCGCCGAACCAGGTCGCAGCGCACTCAGGTCCGCGCCGAGGCCAGAGCCCCGCCCCCGCGGCGCTGGCCCCGCCCCCGCGCGGCGACGTCGCCACGTGCACGTCCCTAGGACGCACGGCTGCAGCCTCGGCGCGCGCATGCGCCAAAGCGGCTCCTCCTCCCGCCGCGCGACCCCGGGCCTGCGTGGCCTCTGAGGGCGCTCTGAGGTAAAAGGCGCGGCGGGGCGCCCTTCCGTCCGCCGGAGCAGCAGGTGGGCCGCGCGGCTGCAGGCGGGGAGCGGGGCGCCGGGAGGCCGCGGGGGCTGCGCTCGCGCCCCGCCGAGCACCCTGCGGCCGGCGGCCCGGCCTCCTCACGCCGCGCTGGACCCGCCGCCCTCCCGACGCGCCGCCCCGGCCCCGACCCCGGAGACGACCCGTTACCGGCTGCGACGTCGTCGGGGGTCCCGGAGAACCGGACCCACGGGACCGCCAGGCCCGCGCCGAGGCCCGAACATGGCCCCGCTGCCGCCACCGTCGTCCACCGGCCGCGTACGTTCACTTCCGCTTTCCGGAAGTCCCGCCCCCACGACCCCGGTGACCCGGAAGTGCCCCCATACCTGCTGCTGCAGCTAGTTGGGCCCTGGAGGCCATGGCTGGGCTGGCTGCTGACCTGCCCGAGGGGCGTGGCTTCTGGAGGCCCTGCAGACTGATGGCTTGTGGTTCCAAGGGGAACCCGCTCTGGGCCCCGAGGTCTTCCCGTGCAGCCTTTACCTGGGAGCGGTGCCCCGGAGACGTGCGCGACCCGATCTGGACCAGGCAGCGTGCACCCCCACAGGGGCTTTCCTTCTGCCCCCTGCCCGGCCTTGGATCCCCTGGAATGGGCAGTAGCTGCTTCCTTGGGAATTTTGGGAAGCGCAGGGGATTACACTGCAGCCACCTGCAGGGTGGAAGGTGGGCGCGCGCTGGGCCAGGAGGCTGGGTTGTTTCCTGGCTCTGTGTCTGCCACCCAGTTTTGATTTCAGGGAAGAAGTGGCCAAGGCACTCTCTGAAGCCCTTCCAACCTAAAGCCATGATGAAACTGCCCCTCCTTTATTCCCCACCCCAATACAAATTCAACTCAAACTCTTCCCCTCTCGGTTAAATCGCCTTTTTTTTTCCTTCCCACTTAGAACCTTTGTTTTCATTTATTGACGACATGACCCAGTGGCTTCAATTATTTTCAGTTCAGGTCTTTGGTAAAAAACTACATCCAAAAGACCTGACCAACTGATAAAAGTCGTTTTGCCTATTCGTTGTGAAATTCAAATCCTCTTTCAAAGTTGGGGGATGCACCCTCATGACAACTATGCACATAGAAGACAAGATTTCTGTCCTCACCCGCCCAGTAGCCACTTCTCGTTGCGCCAGCAGCATCTTAAGAAATGTTAGCACCTGTGACAAATGGTATCTCAAAGTTTGTCTTTCCCGTCAATCCCCAGATCTGTGATTTGAGCAAACAGGCTTCAGGTTCACCTTTAATGCAAAGACTGTTATCCTCAAATGATGTTTTCTCCCTTTAAAGTAGTTTTTTTTTAATCATTTTATTGGGGACTTATACACGTCTTATCACAATCCATATATACATCCATTGTGTACGTACATTTGTTGCCATCATCATTCTCAAAACATTTGCCTTCTACTGGAGCCCTTAATATCGGCTCCTAAGAGGCTATGGGTTAATTATGTTTTCTAACCTGGAGATTCAGAGATGCTGACTCTGTAATGCTTCCATATACCCGAATGTAAAATCCCCCTAGCCAGCTGTGGAATTTTATAGCCCAATGCTTCCAGTATATCCTGCAAAAAAATAAGGGATGTTTCATATTCTCTCGGGAATGCGATGTTCCACAATGCTGATGGTTGCAGTACGACTGTTGCTGTCAGTGGTAGCTTAGAACCTCAAGCAGGAGGACGTGAGGGCTGGCATCATCTGAGGTGATTTGCTGTGAGAAGAGAAGGCACAGATGATTGAGGCCAGAAACTTGAAAATTAGCTCTGGTTGCGGTCATTCAGGCATCTCAACTTGGAAGTAAACACTTCCCACCCTATCTCTGAAGTTAGCGGTTTTGTTGTCTGTGACTACTTTTATTTTTGCCCTTTATGTAGGTGGAGCACCCTCACCTGGTTTACAAATGTATTGACACCCATCTCCTTCAAGCACGGGAGCACTTACAGTTTCCCCCTTTTTTACTATTTATAGGATTTCCTTCTTCACAAAACTTCTGTTCAAGACAAACTGTTGTCATAAACACTTGAAAGTGTTTCCTGCTATCAAACAAATAAAAACCAACCTTAAGAACTAAAGCCTAAGGGAACCAGCTAGAGTGTCGATACTAAGGCCATCTTGTCATGAGCAGAGTAGATTTTCAAAGCAATCCCAATCAGTCATTTAAGGTATATCAAAGACTGGAGGAAACTGCCAGTCTCCATGTCCTTTCTCCACGTCAGCTATTCGGTTACAAATCAGGTGTGGGTTCAGATTTCTTGTCAACATTTTGTTTGGTTTTGCTTAATGTTTTAATGTTCCTGAAGAATATTCGGAATTTTCAGTGGCTCAGTGTCTAACAGCTGATGAAAATTGAGCAGCACAGTGAAATGGAAATATCAAACTAGTAACTGAAATGGAGCATCCCATTGGGTGCCCTACATATCAAGTTTACCCCTCCCCTCTGCAACTCTTATCCTTTTCATTTAATCTGACGCAAATCCTCAAATCTGCTATTTATTAATAAACAGACAAGTACATCACCAGAAAACCAGCATGCTGCCATTGAGTCTTCTCTGACTCATAGTGACCCTGTACAGGATGTCTGAGTCTTTGGAAATCTTTCTAAGAGTAGACGGCCTCATTCTTCTCAAAAGGAGTGCATGAGTGGTTGGAACCACCAACGTTGCCATTTAGAGTCCAAAGCTCACTGTTCGGCACATGTTGGAAAAAGGTAGGGGGCAGATCACAATGATCTACATATAATCCCCTTCCTGAGGGACAGACAGCATAAAAATGAATGAAGGGAGACATCGGTAAGAAGAGTAAGACATTAAAAAATAGTAATTATAAATTATCAAGGGTTCATGAGTGTGGGAGAGGGAAAAATGCGGAGCTGATACCAAGGGCTCAAGTAGAAAATGATGGCAACAAATGTACTTGACACGATGAATGGATAGATGGATGTACATATTGTGATAAGAGCTGTACGAGACCCCAATAATATAACTGAAAATATACATGTACGTAATAGCTCTGTGGTGTAAAGCTCTCTTATGCACATGAGTGCCACTGGATTTGTGTCTCGTCATCTGGACTGATGCAGGTGTCATCGAGTCGCTTCTGGCCCATAGTTACCTTATGCACAGCAGAAGGAAACACTGCCCCAGCCTGGACCATCCTCCCAATTGTTCCCAAGCTTCAACCCATTGTTGTAGCCACTGGGTCAGTCCATCTCCTCGGCCTTCCTCCTTCAGCTGCCCTTTACTTTATCAAACATGATGTCCTTCTCCAGCGACTGGTCTCTGACAACATGTCCAAAGTGTGTAAGACAAGGTCTTGCTATCATCGCCTCTAGGGAGCATTCGGGTCTTAGTCTTCCGAGACAGATGGGCTTGTCCTTTGGTTCCCCCACGGGACTTCCAATATTCTCTTCCAGCTTCATCCTGCAAACGCATCCATTCGTCTTTGATCTTCCTTATTCAATGTCCCCCTTTTATTTGCACCCGAGGCTATCGAGAATACCTTGGCCTGAGACAGGAGCACCTCAGACTTCAAAGTAACATCCTTGCTTTTCAATACTGCAAAGAGGTTGCGTGCTGCAGATTTACCTAATGCAACACATCTTTTGGTCTCTTCGCTGTTGCTCCTGTGAGCAAGGACAGAGGATCCAAGCAAGATAAAATGCTTGACAACTTCAACCTTGTCTTCATTCATCATGAATTTACCTTTGGTCTCCTTGGGAGGAATTGATTTGTAATCCCTGCTGAAGGCTGCCATCCTTGCTCTTTATCAGCAAGTGCTTCAGGTACTCCTCCCTTTGGGTCAGGGAGGTTGGACCATCTGCCTATGAGAAGTTGTTACTAAGCCTTCCTTCGATCCTGATACCACATTCCTCTCCACATAAGCCAGCTTCCCTGAGGATTTGCCCAGCATACCGATTGAATTAGTATGGTGAAAGGATAAAACTCTATAACACAACTTTCCTGATTTTAAACCGTGCAGTTTTCCCTTTTTCTGTCTGTACAACTGCCTTATATTTTAAAAACGGGATATTCTTCTTTAAAATAACATTAATTGTGAGTTAATGTATATATTATTCCATGAGTCAATCATGTCCAGCAGAATTGTACAATTGCTATCACAATCAGTTCCCAAACATTTTTTTCTTCCGGGACTCCTTCACATTGTCTATGTTTTACACATCTTCAGCACTGTAACTGCCCTTCCTACACACACAAACTCTGAACCCTTACTCTACTTGCTGTCCCCATCGGTTCATCAGTCCTCATGTTCATAGATTGAAACACAAAATAACATAGAACACAACTTCATAAGGGTGACCTCCAATGACATACCACCTCTGAGATTCAACCTAATAGGAACAAACAAATACAAAAATACAGAAAATGTTGAAAACCAGATCAGTCCAACATGTATCAGGAGGGGTTGACTGACAAAGTTTTAACTGTTCAAGTCAGATATTTGCCTTTCATCTTCTGTACTCATGTCTCCAATGTACTCTGTGTAGTGTCCACTTTACTCCCATGCCTCAGTGGAGGATAGAGTTCACTGGAGGTTTATTTCCCATCTAGTTCCCACAGGTGAATTGTGGGTTCCCGCTGTCATCCATAGCCTTGTACAGCTGCCTCTTGATCCATGTACAGGTTCAAATGAGAGCAAGGACGTGTGCTGGAATTCCGATTCTTCTTGAGGTTATCCGACAGTTCATGCCTTGGTACAGTGAAACACAGGTAAACATCTTTCTAGCACTTTCTGTATTGAGCCTAGATCAGCGGTTCTCAACCTGTGGGTTGTGACTCCTTTGGGGGTCAAATGACCCTTTCACAGGGGTTGCCGAAGACCATTGAAAAACATAAATATTTCACAATATATAATTATATAGTGGTCTGTGGTGACTCACTATGCTTTAATTATGTTCAATTTGTAACAATGAAAATACATCCTGCATATCAGACATTTACATGACAATTCATAACAGTAGCAAAATTACAGTGGTGAAGCAACGAAAATAATTTTATGGCTGGATGGTCACCACCACATGAGGAGCTATATGAAAGGGTCATGGCATGCTCAAGGTTGGGAACCACTGGCCTAGATCCTTCTGACATCAGCAATGATATCCCTCGTTCCATGTCCTCTCCTGAATCCAGCCTGAACCTCTGGCAACTCCTCATCAGTGTTCTGCTGCATCCATTGTTGGGTGACCTTCAGCAGCCTGTTATTTGCCTGCAGCATCAGTGATGTCGTTCTATAACTTGAGCACTCTGTTGGATCACCTTTCTTCGGATGGGGTACAAATATGGATCTCTTCCAGTCACTTGGCCAACTGGCTATCTTCAAAAATTCCTGGCACAGAAGAGTGAGTGCTTCCATGCTTCATCAGCTTGTTGAAGCCTTTCCATTGGTGTTCCGTCCATTCCTGGCACCTCGCTTTTGGATTGTTTATTCAGTGCTGCTTCAACTTTTTGCCCGGGTTCTCCGTCATAAAGATTTACAGTCTTAGAAACACTATAGGGGTTTGTCACCGATCTAAATCGACAGTAGGACCGTGCTGTGGAATCATTTTGCTTTAAATTGTAATGAGCTGACACTTAAAAATATGTGGGATCATTAATAAGAATGATTCAACTGTGTCGTGGTTTTAACCAGATAGAATGGGACATTCTAAAAAAGGATGTTTGGTGAACTATCTTAGGATAGTAAAATAAATAAGGACTCCCTGCTATCAAGTCAGTTCCAGCTCACAGGACTATATGATAGAGTTTATATAACTGTACAAATTAAATCTGTGCATATTAACTTATTCACACACATAAATATCCACGTGTGCATGTGTAAAATATATATACTAATATAATAAATAGACACAAGGGGGCTTAAAATGGAATTTTTCAATAGTTTTTTTTACCTCTGATGTATGTGTGTAAAACAATGAAAAACAGCACAAAAATAAAGTTTTCATTAAAAATGTCATTAAAATAGTTTTTAAAACAGAAGTATGAAAGTTATAACAGACCTTGGTTATACTTTGGACTGATAACTGCAGGTCAATGGTTTAAAACCACCAGCTGCTTCTCAAGAGAATTACAAGGCTTTCTACTCCCATAATGAGTTACAGTCTTGAGGAAGGGACCAGACTTCAACTGGTATGCCAAGACATGAAAGCAACATACCAGCATGAAGCAGGAAACCAACAGAGAGGCCTACAGGGCTGGCAGCCCCAAGTCCAACTACATGAACACCCCCCAGCCTCCCACCCCAGAAGAGTGCACTTCAGAGGACAGCGCTGAAGCTGCAGCTCAGGAAGAGGAGCACTTCTGACAGGAGTAAATGAAGAGGGGAGGAGAGAGAGTGGAGTACATCCTGACCCACGTGATCGAGGGCAATGTAGACGAGAGGAATTATCTAAACCCAAAGGAAGACCGAACATGATAGTGGGACAAAAGGAAAGGAAAAGGAAAAAGAGGCAAAGAACTGGGAGGCAAAGGACATTTATAGAGGTCTAAATGCAGGCATTACATATATATAAAATGAAAGCAAATAGATCGATGTACATATATTGTAAGTATTAAGGCAGTAATGGACATTGTGCCTCCATTCAAGTACTCCCTCAATGCGAGAACACTTTGTTATAACCTGGCATTCTGTGAGGCTCACCTTCCCTGCCATGATTGCTGAAGACAAAATGTTTGCATAAGCATATGTGGTGAAGAAAGCTGACGGTGCCTGCCGATCAAAAGATATAGCATCTGGGACCTTAAAGGCTTGAAGATAAATAAGTGGCCATGTATCTGAGAAGCAATAAAGTCCACATGGAAGAAGCACACCAGCCTGTGTGATCATGAGGTGTGGATTTGTATCACGTATCAGGCATGAAAGACACAAAACAAAAAAATCATTAATGCAAATGAGGGGGAGGGCAGAGTAGAGACCCAAAGCCAATCAGTAGTCAAGTGGTCACAAGGAAGAGACGAGCCAGTCAAGGTGCAGTATAGCACTGATGAAACAACTTCCCTCTAGTTATTTAATGCTTCCACCCTCCCCATCCCACCACCACCATTATCATGACCCCAACTCTATCTTACAAATCTAGCTAGACCAGAACATGTACACTGATACAGATAAGAGCTCGCAACACAGAGAATCCAGGACAGATAAGCCCCTTAGGACTAATAATGAGAAGGGGAAGGTAGGGGACAGGGAGTAAGGGGAGCCAATCACAATAATCGACATAGAACCCCCTCCAAAGGGAACAAACAACAGAGAATGGGTGAAGGGAGACAATGGTTGGTGTAAGACATGAGAAACAAAATTGTAAATGATCAAGGGTTCATGAGGGAGGAAGGGAATAAATGAGCTGATACCAAAGGCTCAAGTAGAAAGAAAATGTTTGGAAAATGATGGCAACATATGTACAGATCTGCTTGACACAGTGATTGTATGGATTGCTCGTGATAAGAGCCCCAATATAATGATTAAAAAACATTTACAGTCCTGAAACTTCCAGGGACAATTGTGCCCTGTCCCACAGAGTTGCTATGAGTTGGCATTGACTGAATGGCAGTGAGTTTCTTTGGTACAGAAACAGGCTTAAATAGATATTACTTACGCTTAGTCTTTAGACTACAATTTTGTAATAGTATAGATTTAAATATATTTTTTAATTGAAAATTTTTGTTTTAGGTTGTGCAAAATTTTATTGAAATTATGTGGTTAATTAAATGTACAGTTTAAAAGTTGAATATTTGAATATTGGATTAATATTTTTGCTATGAGCATTTGCTGTGTCATTTTAATATATTGGCCATAAATATTTACACTATATATATATTTTAGCTATCAATTAAGAGAGGAAAAGAAGTTTTTTACTTTGAATACATTTTTTGTTACATATATAAATACATAATACATACATATATAAAAGTATAGGTTTATGGAAATTTGAATAATTACCAAATTTTGGAAATGACTTCTTTTTAAGAATTTAATTTTGGATTTTATAGAACTTTTGATTTTTTCAATTTTTAGCGTTATGTTTACATCTCATTAAGCTGTTGGTAATATAATTACAAACCAGGAGTTATAAAATTTTTAAAATAATATATTTAAAATACCTTTTTAAACATTCTTCTTTAATATTTACCAATTTATAAAAGCATTTCAGTCATTCTCTTTCATATCTTTCAAAAATGTAAAATAAATTATTTAAAATAATTTAAAATATTTAAACTAAATTAATAATAAATTTATTATAAATTTTAAAATTATTATTTTAAGTGCATTGATTTCTAATGCTTTTAAAAATGCCAATTGACTTAAGAATTTTTGGTGGGTCAGTGTTTTTAAAATTTGTGTGTTTTTTAAAATTTATGTTCTCTAATATAAATTTTTTTATACTTTCAACTGCTAACAACGAGGACCAGGGTTCAAAACCACCAGAGGTACTCCTTGTCCACTATAGAAACTGATTTAGTAAGTGAAGTCAATTTATTTTTAGCTCTAAAATTTAAAATAGAGAGCTTTGAATGTTTAAAGAAAATATGATGCCAATTTAAAATAGCAGGAGTTTTCTTGTTTGTTTAGGAGTTAGGCTTTTAGTTAATAATCTAGTTGTTATTTATTTTTATAATTAAAAATAGACAATTTTACATTGACTATGTTTGTGTTCTGAGTACTAGTTAAAAGATCTCTGGAGGGATTGTTGAGCTTTCATCTTTTTGTTGTTTACAAATGATTTTATTGAAAGGCAGTGAGTTTACTGAGGCCGCTGGAGTGCGATATAATTTTTAATTAAGGTGGACTCAAGAATTAAAGAAATTGTCCTTTTAAGGATTGAAGATAATTGTTGTGGCTTTTGCTGAGGTGAAAAATATGATTCTTGTTTCATAGATCACGAACAACTCATTTAGTTTTTCTGTTCCTGAGGAGAAACTTTACTTCTCTAAGAATTATTTTGAACTTCAATTGACAACCAATAGTTTCTGGAATAATTGAGTATAGAAATGAGATTTTTGGACAACAGAAAAATTATATTTTTATGTGTATTTAAATGAGAGTTTGTTTTATTTTCATTAGATTTATTTTGTAATATAGAAAAGATACCATTTGTTTTAAAACTTTAACTTGACATTGGAAATTTCTTTAACTTGAAAAGGCTCCGAGGGAAGGTCTGCATGTCTTCGTCTATGTTTCCTGGACCCTGGGAGATCTCCATGCGTCCTGGCTTCTGTCTCACCATCTCGTTTATTTTTCAAATGAGATTGACTCAAGATTTTTCCAGTTGGGTTCTCTACAGAAGCAAAACCATTCATGCTTGGATGTGTCTGTATATAGAGAGAGTTATATCAAGAAATGCTTTACAGTTATATAAGTAGACAAATTCCGTCCAGTTCAAGTCCCTCCATCAGAAGTGAGCTGCAGGCTTCTCTGACATGTGTAGCCATGGAAGCCAACCAACAGGAAGCCGGATGATGAAGCAGGAGGGCCACAGACTGGTGGATGCAGAGGTCACTGGATCTGAGGTCGGCTGAATGAATGCAAGGTTGGAGGTCCACTGATGGCTGCTGGTATCAACAGATCAGTGAACCAGAAGGATCCCGCTCCAACCCACAGGACAGGGTAAGAGAGTGTTCAGCTCTGCTCAGGGGCTCTCCCTAGTATACAGAAGGACACGCCCCAATGAAGTGTCATCAGCTGCCCCCAGACGGAGAGTTTGGGCTCCACCGTTACCTTCATCCAGGACTCTCTCCTTGTATTAGGCTGGGTTGACCAGAGAAACAAATCCAATGACTCTCAGGTATGTGTAAGAGAGAGCTTTATATCAAGAAGTAATTGTACATTAGGAAGACATCCCAGCTCTGTCCAGGTCAAGTCCATACGTCCGCTATTAGTCCATAAATCCCTCTTCAGACTCACGCAGCCATGTGCAGTGATACAGGATGCAGGGAGAGCGCAGGCCGCTGGGTGCACAGTTGTGTGGATCCAATGCTGCTGTCTCCGGCAGCTCTCCCAGTGACTCCACACCAGGCAGGTGAAGCAGAGAAAGAGTGAAAGTTTCCAGGATTTCCTGATTGACAGGTTAGCTCTCCGCCTACACTTCAAGTTGATGCAAAATTACGTAACTACCACACTCCCCGAAACAAAACCCACTGCCATCAAGTCAGTTCTGAGGCCCAGCGAGTCTGTTGAACAGGATAAACCTGCCCTGTGAGTTTCTGAGCAGCCCTGTCTTTCTCCTGGTCAGCTGGTAGTTTTGAACTGTGGACTGCAGTTAGCAGCCCAACTCTTAACCATCAAATTGTGTTCAGGCCAACACCCTAAACTAATCATGCCCTGTTAATGCACCAGAGATAACCCATTCTCAAATGAATTGGGATTAGTACCACGTCATGCAGAAGACACAGTCAGTCATCATAACATTAAGTCACCGATGCCTGCTTCAAGGCTCAAACAAATGTCTCTCGTAAGATGGTGTGTTTGTGTTAATCAGCAGCATACGCCGTGAGTGTATTTTTAATTGGTTCTGAATTTTCCCCCTACAGCCAAAACATCCTCAGTGTTACTTGATGAATTGGCTGCACAGAATGGAAATAAGTAGGAAAAATGACATTTCCCCCCAAGAAAGCATTTCTATCAATCTGCTTGATTTGTATAATTTTATGTACCCAGCTTTTATTTATACCCTGTTCTTCTCCTTTCAGCTCAATATGAGTGGGTTTTAACTTATGTCTCAAGCTCATTGATTCTGATTCATAGCAACCCTGTAGGACAGGGTCCTATACAACTGTCCCCGTGGGTTTCCACGACTACAACTCTTTATGGGGGTAGAAAGCCTCCTGATCTCCCTAACTCATTACAGCACCGCCTTCTTTATGAGTCATAATGCATACTGTCTATTTATTGAAAGCTGCAAACATGCATTGTCTTTGCAACACGACTCTTCCCATAGATCATACCAATTAGCCGGACTGTGAATATTATGCTGTTTGGCCGTGACGGGTCTATTATGGAATGTTGAAGACCACAGGCACTCATTTCCCCACACGTTGTCCCCAGAAGATGTTACGTTTCAGCATCCTGGTAGAAACGTCATCTTCCTTTCACGGAGGTGAGACTGAGCAGTCCGATGGATAACCAAATATGCCACCCAAACCCAAGCGAAACTCACTGCCATCGAGTCAGTGCCGACTCTGCGACCCTATAGGACGGAGTAGAACTGCCCCAGGTGCGTGTCTTGTTCGGCCACTCCAGCTGTGTAGCCTCTGAAGACGGCTCGGATCCCAAATCTTTGCATCAAGGTGCTCACCAGCTCCAGGCTCTGGCCTTGGGAGCAGGACTTTGTGACATGATCCATGAGGAGCAGATGCAGCTGCCATCCCTGGTCTCTTGTAACATCCTCCTTGGAGGCCAATGGTCAACGTGCCCCACTCAGGATGTGGTCACTGGGAGTGAGGCAGAGTTTGATTACTCTCCCAGTGACCTGTGCTCACCTTCATGAGTAACGAGAGCCAGTGGGCATCAAGGCCAGTCCAGAGGGACCGTGAGCAGAACTGTGTGCGATACACCTTCCCTTTCTTACAAAGTGCCCCTGGGTGGACTCAAACCTACAACCTTTGCGTGAGCACCTAAGGACATGGATTGTTGTCCTCACTCGGGGCCTCACGGAAGGTACGGCTTCATGTTCTAGATGGAGGGAAGGGTCAGAGGCACAGAAGTCCATGGACAAAGCCTTCCTGGCTGTGGGCGAGGGCCTGACAGAGACATAGTGGGTTCTGTGGGAAACGGCACAATCCTTAATGAGGTGGACATGGTCTCAGGCTCTTTGGGCATGTGGTCAGGAGGCACCGGTCCCTGCAGAAGGACATGGTGAGGGTTAGGGATTGTGTGAGTCTGGGTAGACTAGAGAAACAAATCCATGCACATTCTTACGTGGATAAGAAAGAGCTTTATAGACAAGAGCAATTGAATATTCAGAAAACAGCCCAGCCCAGTCCAGATCAAGTCCATAAATCCGATATTACTCATATGTCCAATACCAATCTACAAATTCCTCTTAGACACATGCAACACATGCAATGACGCCGGATGCAGGAAGCGCACAGGCCGGTGGGTGGGAAGTTCTGTGGATCCAGTGGTGGTGGAAGCATCTCAGCGCTGGTGTGGGTCTCGATGTGGCTCATTCCTGTCCAGGGCTCTCCCTATCCTCAGCATAGATCCATGTGTCTTGTCAGTAGAGAGTTTCTCAGGGAGGGAGTCTTTTCAGTAGTTGTCTCTAAGGGAGTGAGCAGAGAGAGAGAAAGACAGTCTCCTGCCTCCAAAGAGGTATCCCTGTGTTCCCAGAATGCTCAGGAGAAGGCCATGCCCATACAGAGGCCTCCGGGGCTATATCCTGATTGACAGGCGAGACTCCACCTCTTTATTCTTGATCCTCAAATTGACACCAGATTATGCAACTACATCAGGGATCATGTCAACTAGACACTCCTGGCTCAGGGTTTCCTGGATCCAAGCCCATTGATCAGGATGCAGCCAGGTGATGGCTCCTTGAAGGTGTGCCCTTTTGTTCAATAAAAAGACAGAGCAGGGTTGAGTCCTTCTCAGGCCTTTGCCTTCAGGGAGAGCTGGATCTTGCTTCTGGTTCCTCAGTCTCCTGGTGTGCCGGCTGCCAATCCCAGGAGTCATTAACAGACTACCAGGGTGGATTAATTTGTCCAGCTTTGGATTCATTTGCCTCTTGCATCCGCCAGCCTGTGCATCCTGCTCCCTCTGCTGTGTCATGGTCCCCTGTGTCATCTTCCAAGAGTCAGGAGAAACCTGAGAGAACCAGACTAGACTTACCGACGTCCACAACTGTGTCAGCCATTTCTGTATGTATAGATCTTTCTCTCTGTACAAGCACATCCAAGTAATGCTGGGGTTTGTTCTCTAGAGAACCTGGCTGTGATAGGTAGGTTTATTGTGCCAACCTGGCCAATGGGAACGTGGGATTTGTAAGACCGCAGTTTGATTGGAAGGCAAAGAGCTACATGGCTTGGCAAGCCCCGCCATGATCTCTCTCCTGCTCTCTGGTGATCAGACCAGTGTGTGGCTGCCTTAGCCGCTTCTCTGCCTCAACTTGTGAGCTACACTACCTGTGGGACAGCCAACCTGTGGTTCATATAACTAGAGCTTGAGGTTCCTTTGAGATCTGCTTCAGCACACAGCTGGTGTGTACATCGCTTGAGCTGGGGACTGTCAGATCCTGTCATCTTTCTGACTGTCGGTGACCCGTCCTGCTGTTTCATGCCTGTGGCCAGACTGCCTGCATTGCTCTAAGGAAGACTCAGCTGTCTGCTTCCTTGGCCTTGGACCCAGCACCCCTCGTGAGCTGAAGGACTTCCAGTCTATTAAGTGTTTCACGGAAGTGAGTTGAACTAAACCCTCTGTACTGCTGTGTGGACTGATTAGCTGTTATACTCCTTTGTAACATATTTGTCTGTTTATCTATCTATCTTATCTATCTATCCATCTAGCTATCTATGTATCTATGTATCTATCTATCTAATCATAAGTGTCCTGATTTTGTTTCTCTAGAGAGCCCTAACACACTAAACTAACACATGCATCATGCCAGTGCTGAGATGCTTACAACACCACTGCATCCAAAGACTTTCTATCCACTGCCCTGTGATCATCCCACATTCAGCATCATTGCATGTGTTTCGTGAGTCTGAAGAGGACTTTATAGACTGGTATCGGATGGATGGGCTTGGATTGGACTGGCTTGGGATGCTTTCTTAATGTACAACTAACCTTTATATAAAACTCTCAGACACATATCAATCCCTATGTATTTGTCTCTCTAGTCTACCCAGACCGACACAACTTATTTTCCAGCCATAACTCACCAGGCCTTTCTGGTAAGGTGCTGTCTTCTGAGTGGGTTCCCTTGGCCGGCCCTCTGGTTCTTAGCTGAGTGCTTTATCACGGGTGCCAGTGCTTCGTTCCTAGCTGACTTGTTTCTGTGTGTCCCCTCCAAAGCGTTTGTATGTCAGTGTGTTGAGTACGTGATAACACAGTGGAAGCGCGCACAGGAGGTCTCAAGTTGGTTTCTTCCCGCTACTATTTTTTATCCTTTGTGACACTGTTTTATTTCTTGCTTTACTTAATACATTAAAAATAATGGTTTGCTGTTGCATTCAAAGATTAAGAGCAATCATAACAGATGATACCGGGGAATGGAAACCAGAGACAATTTCTTTTTTCTTTTAAATTGCTTTATTGGGGGTTCTTACACCCCTTATAACATTCCATACATCAGTTGTATCAAGCACATTTGC
This sequence comes from Tenrec ecaudatus, assembly GCF_050624435.1. Classification (NCBI taxonomy): domain Eukaryota; kingdom Metazoa; phylum Chordata; class Mammalia; order Afrosoricida; family Tenrecidae; genus Tenrec; species Tenrec ecaudatus. The sequence continues at coordinate 3,688,626 of NC_134548.1, read as the reverse complement.
ATATATGTTGCCACCATCATTTCTAAAACATTTTCTACTTGAGCCCTTGGTATAAGCTCCTCTTTTTTACCCCCTCTCCCACCCTCATGAATCCTTCATCAATTATATATTATTATTTCATATCTTACACTATCCATTGTCTCCCTTCATCCACATTTCTGTTATTCGTCCCCTTTGGGGTGTGGGGTGTGGCTATATAGCCAACCTTGTGATTGGTTCCTCTTTTCTCCCTCTTCCCCCTCCTCGGCCATCCCCCTCCCCTCATGGTATCGCTTTTCTCAGGACTTTTCCGGAGGGGTTTATCTGTCCTGAATTCCATGTTTTGAGAGCTCTTATCTGTACCAGTGTGTGTTCTCTGGTCTAGCCAGCTTTGTAAGGTAGAGGTGGGTCACTGTAGGGGTGCGTGTGAGGAAGCATGTAGGAACTGGAGGAACAATGTGTGTTTGTTGTTGCTCTGCAACACCAGGTTGAATCGCCCCTTCCTTGTAGTCCTTCTATTGGGAGGGCGGGGGGGGGGGGGGGGGCAGGTGTGTCCTGTTGTTAGAAGGGAGAATTGGCCTTTGAAGCAAAAAAGGAAGAGGAAGGAGCATTTGTTCAGAATCATCCAGTTACCTTTATAGAACCTATATTCAACCAAGGTGAGGTTGTTCCAGTAAGTTACCTAGAGTGGTAGTTGGACAGGATGGAGGTTTGGTTTTGGGGGGAAATAGCTTATTCTTTAGGATATCACCTCGGGGTGTCTTAATTCTGACTCGGCACCACCGAGCACTTGTTACTTCATCTCTGCCCTGCCTCTTCTAAGAACCCTTGGGCCGAGTGTGTTCAAACACTCAGTAGGAGACCCCTGGGGAAAGTAAGACGTAACAAGTTCTTCCATCTAAAGTGCAGGGAGAGCCTTCCATCTTATGTGGCATTTAAGGGTGTGCTGTGGGTGTAGAAGAAGCAGCATTTCCAGGGTGGATTTTAATTCAAAAGTTTCCACTTGAGCGTTTCTATCCTTGGAAACGCACTCAAATGAAATGATGTAGTTTCATGGACTCCACTGCATCCTCCCTCTCTGTTTCTCGCTCTCTCTCTTTCAGGTAACAACACACACACACACACACATCTAAATAAACACAGCGTGTTGGAAGGAATAAAAACACTAAACCAGCATTGAACACATGAAAAACAAAGAGCATGACCCACTCAGCTTGGCGAGCATCAATTAGCCCTCCTCCAGTGGAATGGCCATCAGTTGTCTTTTTTCTTTTAAGCAGAAGGTTATCTGTTTCCCTGTCAGGACAATTTTACTTCCTTCTATTGTTAAATGCCCTCAGAAGTCGACATACCTTAAGTACTAAACCACCCTTACTGGGGAAGAATTTCCATATAATAAGACACACGCATCTGAAGTACACAGTTGAGATTTCACCAGTACATAATCCTGTGCCAACACCCCCACATCCAAGATGTAGAGCATCCACTGCAGCCCCCAAAGCAACTTTTATTACGGTTCCTCATGTTGTGTTGACCCCCCACCCATAAATTTTTTTCTCTGCTCCTTCATCACTGTAAATTTGCTACTGTTATGAATCAGGTGACCCCTGTGAAAGGGTCGTTCAACCCCCAAAGGGGTCACGACCCACAGGTTGAGAACTGCTGGTCTAGAATTTCTGGGACCATGAAGGCTGGATGTGCCCTTGAACCTGTTGCCAGATATTCTCTTTGAACCTAAATTCTTAAAAGACAATAACTCCTGAAGTCTTGCTGAAAATCAAACTCGTGTGTAGCTTACCTGCAAAAGACTCCCTGCCTTGAGCATTGTGCTCTTTCAAAGACCTAGCCCTGTGGGATCCAGCTGACCATGGCAACCGGAGAGGCGTGATGAAAATGAGGAGCTAATGCCAAGGGCTGAAGTAGAAAGGAAATGCTTTGAGAATGATGATGGCAACAAATGTCCAAATGTGATTGACAGATGGATTGTGATAAGAGTTGTACAAGCCCCCAATAAAATGATTTTTTAAAAAGAAAGTAACAAAAAACAGTACCTTAAAGGAGGGAAAGATTTCTTATATGTGCGACAAATGTACTAATCATAAAATAAGTTATTGGAAAATTCAACTCTGTTATATACTAAAACTCTTTTTCATTCAAAAGAGAATTTTAAAAAAGGTTAAGGAGGAAAGACTGTTTAGGACGAAGAACTCAAGTCAGGAGGAGGGGATTGCGGCACCATGCGAAATGAGACATCTGTGTAAAAGTTTTTTACTTGCTTTGCTTTCATCTGTGTGCATTCTCAAGAACAATGCAAATAGAACTCATTACTTAAGAAAGAGGGAAGGGCAGACAGTGCTGGGAAGTGAATGAGCCAAGGGATGCTTTGTCTATCTGTTTTCAAGAATGGCTGGTGGATGCTTCAGGTTTCAGTCTGGAGAATAAGGTCTGAGATCAATGAGGTATGTAACTGACCGCGGATGCCTTCTCTCCAGGTGCCTGTGAGTCCTTACCAACCCCCACCATGAAACGGTCGTGCAGTTGGCTCTGACCAGGTGAAACCCAGAGGTCTGTAATTCATCAGAACCCCTGTTCCTCATTGCAAAAATCCCCAGAAAACCACGGGAATAACAAAATCCTTTGTTTTGTTCTCAAAGACCATCCAATTTAGCGTTACCACAGTCAGCTTCAATTCTGGGTGCCCACAGGTGTTTCTGTGTACAACTATGATGATATGGTTGTTTTAAATTATATTTTTTTCTAAATTAAAGCACCGGATCTCCCTTCAAAGCAATTGTGGGTGAGCAGACACTTCCAAATTTTTATTTGGTAGTCAAGGGACACTATAAAATGACCGTGTTGACAGATGCAAAAGTATGAATGGATGGGGGAAAATAACCCGATTGACAGGAAGTTAAACATTAGGACTTACTTCCTAGGTACCCACTGATGTTGTGGAAACACCAACCTCTCGTTGCACAGAGGAGTGCCTGACCTGTGAGTGACACTCATGGTTGGAAGGCACCAGTGTGAAATACTAGTGATTAATGCAGTGTGTTAGACCAGGTAGACTAGAGCAACAACTCCAGGACACTCAGCTGTGTGTAAGAGAGAGCTTTACATCCAGAAATAATTACGTATCCAGCAAACATCCCAGCCTAGTCCCGAACAAGTCTATACTAATCCGTAAGTCTGATACTAGACCATGAATCCCTCTTCAGGCCCCTGCAGCCAGGGTCAATGATGCAGAATGCAGGCACGTCACAGGCTGAAGGACGCAGAGTTGAGTGAGTCCAATGACATGGTCTCTTAGCTCTCCCAGGGACGTGACAGCAGGCAGGTGAAGCCATAGAGACTGGGGGAGGTTCTCAGGACCCTCCTATGGGAGGTCACGCACACCAGGAGGCACCATCCAGCCGTGACCTGATTGACAGGCTAAACTCCACCCCTACACTTCAAGTTGGTACGAGATCATGTAACTCCAATATGCACTGAAGAATACAAGCAACTACATTACTCTAGCACATCTCTCAGGCTTACGGAAATGGTTACAATTCCTTTCAATGATACCCATTCCTCACAAACCGGCTCCTCTTTTACTAGACCAGCATGACTGTTGTCTTATATCTACTCTGTAAATATCAGAAGTTACTTTTCAGATATGCATTCAACATTTATCAAGGAATAATTTTATCGGGGTCTCGTACAACTCTTATCACAATCCGTGCACCCATGCATGTGTCCAGCGCATGTGTACACGTGTTGCCTTCATGATTCTCAAAACATCTGCTTTCTACTGGAGCCCTTGGCATCAGCTCCTCATTTTGCCTCCTCCCTCCCCGCTCTCCCTCCCTCATGAACCCTTGATAATTCATGAATTATCATTATTATTTCATGTCTTACACTGTCTGATGTCTCCCTTCACCCACTTTTCTGTTGTCCATCCCCCAGGGAGGGGGTTCTATGTAGATCATTGGAATCAGTCCCCCTTTTCTCCCCCACTTTCCCCTTACCCTCCTGGTATGGCTACTCTCCTTGCTGGTCCTGAGGGGTTTATCTGTCCTGGATTCCCTGTGTTTCCAGCTCTTATCTGTACCAGTGTCCATGCTCTGGTCAAGCTGGATTTGTAAGGTAGAACTGGGATCATGGTAGTGGGAGAGGTTGCTTTAAAGAACTAGAGGAAGGTTGTATGTTTCATCGTTGCTACACTGCACCCTGACTGGCTCGTCTCCTCCCTGCGATCCTTCTCCAAGGGCATGTCCAGTTGCTGACAGATGGGCTTTCGGTCTCCACTCTGCACTCCCCCTTGTTCACAATGATATGATTTTTATTCTGGGTCTTTGAGGTCTGATACCTGCCCACATCGACACCTCGTGATCACACAGGCTGGTGTGTTCTTCCATGTGGGTTTTGTTGCTTCCGAGCTAGATGGCCGCTTGTTTATCTTCAAGCCTTTAAGACCCCAGACGCTATATCTCTTGATAGCCGGGCACCATCAGCTTTCTTCACCACATTTGCTTTAATATGGTGTCTTGAAATTCCAAAGGTAAATTCAAGAACAAATTCTTTTTTGTTGTTGCAAAAACTCCAAACCGATATGATACATGTCCTTGCGTTTCTACTGGAACCCACGAGGACTTGGGCAAAACTCCCCGTCCCTGTTTCCCTGTTTGCTCAGAATTTCAGTGAATCTATTTCAGATGTGAGCACTGTAGCAGGAATAGGCGAGATCCAGGTTACATACAGCACTGATGAAACACATAGCATTCTTCTCACCCTTTAACGCTTCTGCACCATCATGACCCCGGCTCTACCTTCAAATCCGGCTAGACCAGAGCATGTGCACGGGCACAGGTAAGAGCTCTCGACACAGGCAATGCAGGACAGATACACCCCTTGGGAACAGGACTGGGAGTCTCAATACCTTAAGAGTAGGGGGAAGGTGGGAGAAATGGGGAACCAATTGCAATGAACGACATATAACCCCTCACTCCCCCGACCCCCAGGGGGGCAGACAGCAGAAACCTGGGTGAAGGGAGTGGATGGTATAAGATATGACAATATTAATAATTTGAATTTATCAAGGCTTCATGTGGTTGGGAGGATACGGCCGGGAGGGAAAAAGAGGAGCTGTTACCATGGGCTCCCAGTGGAAGGAAACTGTTTTGAAAAGGATGATGGCAACATCGGTACAAATGTGCTTGGGACAGTTGATGTATGAATTGCTATAACGCTATAAGAGCCCCCAGGAACATGATTCACAGAAACCAAACCAAACAAACAAAAATGGGCTAGCTGTCTGCAGCAGGAGCCCCGGTGGTGAAGCGGTTAGGAGTTGGGCTGCGGACCCCACGGTTGGCAGCTTGAAACCATCAAGAGCTCTGCGGTAGAAAAACTGGGCTTTCTGGTCCCATACACGTTTATAGTCTCGGGAACCCACTGGGTGTAAGTTAGCAATGACTCAATGGCAGTGAGGGAGGTGACTTTAACAGCGGTGCCACGGAAGAAAGGCCTGGTGATCCCCCTCAGTCGAAATGACACCAAGGGAACCCCCTGGAGCGGACACATGGGGTGCTCCTGAGTCCAATGAATGATTCATGGAGGTGGTGTGGGGAGTGCACTTTACCGACACACCTCCAAGTCGATCAGCATGGGGGCTTCTTGCAGGATGGCTTGCAGAGAGGACGACTCTGCAGGAACGGGCCCAGAGCCTCTCTCTCCCCCTTCTGCTTCTTCCTCTCCATTCTCACTGGTCCTTAGGTGACCCTGCAAGCACAGCGCCCAAGGAGCGTGACGGATCCTCTTACAAGCCTTCAACGCGCTCCTCCTTCATTCTTTGTGCCCTGGGGGCACCTTTGCAGGAAGTTCCTGGAACACTGTCGCATTGTGCTGCGGGGAATCCTGCCTGGTTTAAAATAGGAGGGGGGGGGCGTCGCTTCCTTATTCAATCTGTGGGTCTCTCACCATTGCCCAATCTGTGTGCTGAGCGAATCACCGGGAAAACGGCATTACAGGAAGAAGGATGCAGCGCCAGGATGTGAGGAAGGCTGATTAACCACCTGCGATGGGCGGATGACACCACCTCGCTTGCTGAAAGTGAGGAGGACTTCAAGCACTCGGCCGATGCAGCTCAAGGAGGGCAGCCTTCCGTGTGGACGATGACGACTCAGTGTCAAGACCAAATCCTCACACCTGGACCAGTAGTTTGCACCATGGGAAATGGAGAGGAGATCGAAATTGTCGATGATGTTTGTTTGTCTTGCTTGGATGCACAAGCAATGCTCCTGGAAGCGGTAGTCACAAGTCAGTGCTCACAGGAGCATTGCATGGGGTGAATTTGCTGCAGGGGACCCCCCACCCCCACCCCGCTTAAAGCGCTGAAAAGCAAGGATGGTTTGCTGTGAGAACTAAGATGTGCCTGTGGTGTATCTGTGGTGGAAATTGGGGGTCCCAGGATCACAGAGTCTCCAGTCATGCCTTAGCTACCCTGTGCGTTTAGTAATTTTTATGGTGTGCTTGTCATTTTGACATAATCTTGAGAGTCTTAAAAAAATTTTTTTTAATCCTAAGATTATTTGGGCGCATTCTTCATGAGAGCTGTTGAAGATTTCACAGTCAAATAAAATAATATACATATCTATTTAATAAATCTTTGTATTGGAGCCTCTAACTGCGCTTATAATAATCAATACACCCAGATAAGTCCTGTAGAGAAAGACTGCAATTTCCTGGGCTGACTAAGCGAATGGTAGGAATTAACCCCTTAATTGCCTCAGTGCAGGGTCCTCACCATGCCTATTAATGGTCTGAAAGAAATTCAACGGAGGCATAATTCAACCTGAGACTCAAAACGGATTTGGGGCATTTGCTGTGCCGTAGACCCCAAAACCTAGTTCTCAGAACGCACACTCTAATACCACTCTCTCCTCTGAATATGGGGCGTGTTCAACTCGAACCCAAAGTTCATTAGCTTCCCCGGCCAATCAAGGTTTATATCGTTGATAAGTTTCCTAACAAATGTGTTTTTATTCGACATCCATAAAACGTTGGAAAGCTGGGGAAAGTAGTTACGTTTATACAGAGGATGAGCCCTGAAAATGCTCACAACATTTCCACATGCAAACCCCCGGGAGTGATTAGTCGACTCAGTGGCAATCTGCACCACTGGCGAGTGGGATCAATTCTAATTCATGCACCGGGTCGTCTTGCAGAGTTCTGGAACTCTCCGAGCCCAAGATGTCAGTCTTTCTTCTACTTCCAATATGTTCTTTTGTAAACTTATATGTTTCCACATTGTTTCATTACGGTTTTGGAATGTCTGAAGAGAGATGACAAAATTTGATGTGACCATGGCTAATTCTTCTTAATAATTTTAAAGCGAAAAACCTGAAGGAAATTTCTGAATTAATACAAAGTAAAAAGAAAAAAACAGATTGAAAACCAAACCTTTTATTTCCATTTAAAGTCGGAACGAATGACAATGTCCTGTGATACAATATTGACTCTTCGTTTCATGAAGCTTCAGATATCATTCAAGCCAAGAAGTTACTAAACATGTGAATTAAGTGTATAGGTAAGTGCATCGATTCAAACGAAATAAGGTTGTATTAAAAAATCATTAGACTTATAAGCTAATAGGTAAATGTAAACCACAAAGATGTCAATGTCTACTGTCATCATCTGATACAACATGAGAGTGACATTTATGATGCACAAGCAATCTCCTACCCTGTCTGCACAACTCTAGTCTAGAGCCATGCTTCCCAGCCTATGGGTCCCAACCCCTTTGGGTGTCGAACGACCCTTTCACAGGGGCTGCCTGATTTATAACAGGAGCAAAATTACAGTGCTGACGGAGCAACGGGAATACTTTTATGGTTGGAGGGTCGCCAGCACACGAGGAACTGTATGAAAGGGTCGCGGCTTTAGGGAGGTTGAGAACCACTGCTCTTCAGGCAAACGTGACCTATCATTGAGAAGACAGCACCCCAGCTCTGTCCTGGAGCAGTACGGAAGGAGACCAGATAATTGTACAGAGGCTGGGCGTCAGCAGCACAATCTATAAGCAGTAAATCAAGGTTACCTAATTACCCAGAAGGATGGCAGTGGGTTTGGTTTCCCTGTCTCATTATTGAGGACGACCAACCCTGTAATCATACCAATTTCTTTTCCCTAACAATTTCCTAGATGATGAAGCAAAGATAGCAGCTCCAGGGGGAACTGCCCCATACAGTGGCCCATGGCTTATGTTAGTTGTGCAAGCAGACTTGCAACATCATTATCCCGGAAGCAACCGGTAGATTTGAACCACTGACCTTTGGCTTATCTTCCATGCATGTAGCCACGGCACTAGCATGGCTCCTGCATAGGAAACCTCTGTCACAGGGCTGAATGTCTCTCATACCAGCCAGGCAGAGGGCTTCTGAGGCTTTACATCTTCAGGGGAGTAGAGCAGCGGGTGGATTTGAAGCACCAACCTTGCAGCTCGTAGTCCAAGGCTTCCCAGAGCACAGCCCCATGAGTCATAGAGCACAGAGGCATATCCGATCAGCAGTGCACTGATGGACCTCTTGTGCTATGGACACCCAGGAAACCCTTGTCCACAGGACTGAGCAGAGTCTCTCCAGTGGTGACCTCGGGGGTGGGAGGGCGGGGGTTAGCAAGAGGCGCACGCTTGCCTCCCGGGTGTCATGAGATTTCTCAGTCGCTCTGCAGGAGGGATTCTCAGGGTCCATCGGGTTGTTGACTCTGACTCAGTGACCCCCTGGTGAGTAAGTAGGACAGTCCCTGCAACGTCCTGGGCTGAGGTTTTTATGGGCACACACCGATTTTGGTTTTGATTTACTATTCTTATAGCCGAACTCACTGAAAGGCATGGCGCATAGCTTCCTACAGAACGGGCCCCGGTTTCACACAAAGGAGAAAAAGATAGAAGACATGGGAGGGAGGCTGGCGCACACCCTCGTGGGCATGCCCTCTCCGTGGTTCCTGCTACTGTGTCATCTGAGTGACTTTCAACTCAGGGGACTCAGCTTCCAGCACCGACCCAGGCGTCTTCCTTACATAAACACGATGACTGTCCTTCAGGGTCCCCGCCCTCTGCCCAGGGTGCATTCTACACTTGAACCTGGCTTGTGTTTTCACCCTGCACTTCAGACCGGTGTGCAAGATGAGAAAACTCTTGGATCGTGTGCTGGCCGTCTGTGATCCCTTTGAGGAAACTTGAGATGTCATAGCTTGACTCTGTGTGCTCGATGATTTTATTGTGTGCTTGTCGTTGCGATGTATGATCTTTATTGTGACATGTGATCTTGAGAGCCCTGTGGCACATGCTTCATGAGAGCTGTCAAAGGTTTAGCAGCCGATTAAAGTACTGTTATGTCATCGGATGAGCTCTTGGCTGTGATGGCTTGTGTATTGCCGGAAGCTATGTCACTAGCATTTCAGATACCTGCAGAAGCATCCAAAGGGAAGAGGTTTCCACACAGCTTCCAGACTAAGCACAGGCTACAAAGAATGAAGAGGCTGTCCGGTTCCGATGGATTCGCCCCGGAGACCCTGATGAACAGCACTGGTCCATTCTCAGATACTGAAAAGTCTCTTGAGTCGCCGCAGAGCATTGTCAGGCTTAGTGCCAGACGCTGAGTCCCTCGGGTCTGCAGGCTCTCAAAATACGCCCGAGGAAGAGCTGCCTTCTCAAAACAGAGTCCTTCTTGTTGATATGGATGGAATCAAGACTCCGGGCTTTCGTTAGCTGACGGCATGACTCACAGAGTGAAAACGACCGCAACTATTTATTCATTCGTGGAACTTGGAATGAATAAAGTACGAATCTAGGAATATTATCGATTGTCATTGTTTTCGTTGTTAGTTTCGGTCGAGTTGGCTGCAACCCACAGAGACTCTGTGCACCACAGAAGGAGACAGTGCATGGTCCTGCGCCAACCCTCCCAATCATTCCTGCTCCTGAGCCCACTGGTGCAGCCACTGGGTCGACTCACTCGTAGACTTAGAAGTCATCAGAAATGAATCCTCACCCCGAGGGCTGATTTAGCCAATTTACAATTGGACAGTCGTCTCATTTACTATGCCAGCAATGACAAATTCAAGAGACAGGACATCACATTTGTTTTCTAAAGAGACATTTCAAGATTTATCTTGAAGAACAATGCTTTCTGAATAGGATCATATCTAGCTGCACTCAAGGAAATCCAGCCAACGCAATAGATAATCGAATGCATTGGCCAACCACTAAAGTTAATTATGAAAACGTTAAATCTTCCGTCTGAAGACAATTAAACCCATAATCTAGATGCATTGGGAATTATTAGCAACTAAAATACAAGTGCAAGAAGCAAATAAGAATGGGCAGAAATTTAAAATATGGTCTTGGTAATGGAAATGGGGCTTGGGATCACATGGTAGAACTTTGTAAGAAGGAATGATGTCTTCATCACAAATCCTTTGTGTGGTTTTTCCAACGACACAAACGACAACAATACACATGGACCTTTCCAGATGCAAGACACAAAAATTACGTTGCGTACCTCTGTGAAAAGAAACGATCCAGAAGCTAAATAAAGGTAGCTAATGTGGGAGCATCTGCTGACAAGTCTTCTTGCTACCAGCAAGAAAATAGAGGTGGGGTGAAGGAAGACAGAGTTTAGAGAAAAAAAACCTTCCCTTAGACCTGTTCTTGTGGCCAACTTCCTGCTGCAACACAGCCGGACAAACAGAAACAGAGTGAAACAGAAAGAAAGCAATAAAAATCCCCCGAAAATGGACCAATCGACAACACGACAATACACGGAGTCAAGAGTTGTCAAAAGATTTCATGGTGCTGGGATCCATCGTCGAAGCTTATGGAAGCGGCACAGGAAGAATCCGACAGATTGCCACAGTGGACGCATCTGTACAGGACCCCCTTCAGAGGGTGGAGAAGCAAGGTGTCATTTTGTGGACTAAGGTATACCTGATGTGACCTTCGACACTCTGCCTTGCTCCACATGCCTATGACCGTTGGAAAGCGACTGCGGCAGATCCAAGAACTGATGCCATTGAATGGTTGCGACAGCACCTGCATTCGAACTTCTAGCCTTCTGGACGCGGAGACAAAAAAAGCCTGTTCCTCAACGCCGCCTCTTGGGGGTGTTTCTGGAACAGAGATGCCGGGGGACGAAGACGTCATCGGTCCACGGCTCTGTTGAGCTGGTCTCTGGACGATGGTTGGCTTGTGTGACAACACTGAGGTTGAGAGTTAAAACCGGAGCGACTGGTCATCTGCAGAGCAGCAGGTTCAAGTCGGTACCGGGACCAGCTGCCTTGAATTGTGTCTGACACCGGCTGAGCCCCCCTGTGTGCCACAGTACAAGTCTGGATACATGATGGGTTTGGTGGTGGTGGTGGTAGTGGGGTGGGGGAGGGGGAACTGATTTTAATTAAGGGATGGCTCCAAATGAGCCTGTCGGCTGAAATTGAAGTTTACATTCTAGTTCACTTAGGGGACCTGGCCCAGAGCAGTGACCTCAAGGACCGTATGCACTGGATCTGATGGATGGGAGTCAAATTTCATCACATCTTTCAGTGTGGTAAACTGAGTCAGAGAAGAGTTCCAGGCACTTTCTCCTGTCTACACATCATCCCCACTGTATGCTCCCATAACAGTGCCCCTCCATGAGAACTCCCACGAGCACAGGGCTGACCACCATGAGCTAGCAGCCCTTATCTACAGGACACTCAGGGACAGCCACCTCCCCTCTGCCGTCCCCAAGGATAGTATCAGACGTCTCCCCCAAATGAGCTCAGGGACTGTGAGAGTTAAGATACTTCCCACCGATAGAGATCTATGCACATATACTTATATGTTACATATTAAGGTAGCAGATACTCAAGTCCTCCCTCAACGCAAGAACACGTTGTTCTCACAATACTGCATTCTGTGATGCTCACATTCCCGACACGATCGCTCAAGGCAAAACGGGTGCATAAGCAAATGCGGTGAAGGAAGCTGATGGTGTCTGGCTATCAAAAGATATAGCGTCTGGGGTCTTAAAAGCTTGAGGATAAACAAGGGGCCATTTACCAGAGAAGCAACAAAGCCCACACGGAAGAAGCACACCAGCCTGTGAGATCATGAGGTGTCAAAGGGAGCAGGTATCAGGCATCAATGACCCAGAATAAAAAAAGCATATCTTTGAGAATGAGGGTGTGTGTGGAGTGGAGTCCCAAAGCCCATCTGTAGACAATTGGACATCCACTCACAGAAGGGTCATGGGGAGGAGACGAGCCAGTCGGGGTGCAGTGTAGCACTAACGAAACTCACGTCTTTCCTCTAGTTCTTCAATACTTCCCCCCACACCCCACTGTCATGACCCCAATTCTACTTTACAAACCTGGCTAGACCAGAGGGTGTGCACTGGTACAGAGAAGCTAAATAGGATTGATGTGAATGAGGGGGAGGGCAGAGTGGAGACCCAAAGCCCACCTTTAGACAATTGGACAGTTTCTTACAAAAGTGTCACAAGGAAGAGAAGAGTCAGTCAGGGTGCAGTGTAGCACCCATGAAACATGCAACTTTCCTCGAGTTCTTTAATGCATCCTCCCCCCAAATATCATGACCTCAACTCTACCTTACAAAGCCAGCTAGACCAGAGCATGCACACTGCTACAGATAAGAGCTGGAAACACAGGGAGTCCAGGACAGATAAACTCCTCAGCACCAACAATAAGAGTAGTAATACCAGGAGGGGGTGGGGGAGGGAGGGTGAGAAAGGGGGAACCAACCACAATGATCAACATAATACTCCCTCTCAGGGGGACAGACAGCAGAAAAGTGGGTGGAGGGAGATAGCTATTGGTGTAAGCCATGAAAAAAAATTTTTTTTTACATAATCAATGGCTCAAGAGGGAGGATGGGGGAAGGAGGGGGGATAAATTAGGAGCTGATACCAAGTGGTCAAGTAGAGAGCAAATGAGTTGCAAATGATGATGGCAACAAATGTATAAATGTGCTTGACACAGTGGATGGATGGGTGGATGGATGGATGGATGACGGATGGATGATGGATGATGGATGATGGATGGATGATGGATGATGGATGGATGATGGATGATGGATGGATGACGGATGGATGATGGATGGATGATGGATGGATGATGGATGGATGATGGATGGATGGTGGATGGATGATGGATGATGGATGGATGACGGATGGATGATGGATGGATGATGGATGGATGGATGATGGATGATGGATGGATGGATGGATGATGGATGATGGATGGTTGGATGGATGATGGATGATGGATGGATGGATGGATGATGGATGGATGATGGATGGATGATGGATGATGGATGGATGATGGATGGATGATGGATGGATGATGGATGGATGGATGATGGATGGATGATGGATGGATGATGGATGATGGATGGATGATGGATCATGGATGGATGATGGATCATGGATGGATGATGGATGATGGATGGATGATGGATGGATGATGGATGGATGGATGGATGATGGATGGATGCTGGATGATGTATGATGGATGATGGATGGATGGATGGATGGATGATGGATGGATGATGGATGAATGGATGATGGATGATGGATGGATGATGGATGATGGATGGATGGATGGATGATGGATGGATGATGGATGATGTATGATGGATGATGGATGGATGGATGGATGGATGATGGATGGATGATGGATGAATGGATGATGGATGATGGATGGATGATGGATGGATGGATGGATGATGGATGATGGATGGATGGATGGATGATGGATGGATGGATGAATGGATGGATGATGGATGGATGATGGATGGATGATGGATGGATGAATGGATGATGGATGATGGATGGATGATGGATGATGGATGGATGGATGATGGATGGATGGATGATGGATGGATGATGGATGAATGGATGATGGATGATGGATGGATGATGGATGATGGATGGATGATGGATGATGGATGGATGATGGATGATGGATGGATGATGGATGGATGGATGATGGATGGATGATGGATGATGGATGGATGATGGATGGATGGATGGATGGAAGATCTATTCTTATAGCTTATCCCCCAAATAAAATGATTTCAAACAAACAGAGGAAGGAATATAAATTCGTGTCTTTTACACAGAGCGGCTGCCCAGACATCCACCTGACAGAGAACCCTGATTACCAGGGCCATTTTAACAACCGGTTTGCTGACTCAACAAAGCCTTAGGCATGAGTTCTCCTGCAGCTGGGAATGTGTGAACCCCACTGCTGCCTGGGACATGGTTTCCAGCATCACAACACAAGCCACCACAGGAAGCCAAACTGACCAACCAATACTGTGAAGTGGAGGCTGTCGTGTACAAAGTAGAATGATGCCATGGGGGAAGGAGGAAGAATTTCTCTTTCAGGGACTTTGGATTTATTTCAATGGTGGTGGAATGCTCGGGAAAAGGTTGTGCAAGGGTATCGCCAAGGGCACCGAATTACACATGGAGACGTCGTTGAATTGGAGAATGTCTTGTGTGTATTTTCCCACGTTTAAAGAAAATTAATAATTGCATGAAAAACAATGAGTACAAGGAAGAGGAAACTGCTGTGAAATAGATAATGATAGTGAATTTATAACTTGATATGATTGAGTTATGAATTTTTCTCTGAGCATTGCCCTGGCTGCATCCTCTAGGTTTGCTGGATTTTCTTTGTTTCATTGGGTTTGAATTTTGTTGTTGTTGTTGAACAGTCAGAACCGCAGGCGACTCCAAGGGAGAAGGACAGGCTTCTCTGCTCCAGGAAACAGTGACTGTCTCAGAAACTGCCCACGTGGTAGTTCGACCCGCCCTACAGTTGGCATCAGCTTGATGGAAGTGAGTGTCACGGTGTTGAAGGAGAGCCACTGATTAAGTGCTCAGGTGCTAACTGCAAGGGCCAGAGGTTCAAATCCACCCGAGTCTCCACAAGAGAATGACCTGGTCGATCTCTTCCCATAAAGATCACGGCTTGGGGGATCCCGTGGAGCAGTTCTGCTTGGTCACATGGGTCACAGGCCCCAAACAGCAGCAACTAGACAAAGAAAGAAGGTTCACGGTGCGATTCAGCAGACATGGCATCCCATGTATCCCTCTCTCGTGACCACCACTGGAGAAAGTCTGCTCACTCCGATGACGAGGACTCTCATCTAGTCACAGACACCATTTCATGGAGATCTGCGTGGAAAGATATTTTGGTGCACTGCGGATTATATGTTAGTATGTGTTCTTTGAACTCTGGCAGTGGCGCCTGGGAAGCATCGAGTGCTAACAGCAAGGTCGATGGTTCAAGCTCACCAGCTTCTCCAAGGGAGAAAGAGGAGGCTCTCTGCTCCCATCAACGTGGGAGCTTCAGAATCCCTACATGGGGGTCGCTGTTTGAGGGAACTGACTTTGTGGCAGTGTGTTTATTCTTTAAAGAGCCCTGGCAGTACCGGGGTGAAAGCACTTGTATCCTAACCACAATGTCAATGGTCAAACCCACCATTATCTTCTAGGGAGAAACCTACGATAGTCTGCTTCCATAAAGAGATAGAGTGTGGGAAACCCACTGGAGCCCTGCTGCACTGTCCTACAGGAGGGCTACGGATTCGAATCGGCATTCGGTTAGGGCTTGTATGGCAGTTACGTCATCTTCTGTCAATTGGAGTGAAGGGATGGAGTCTAGTCTGTCAACCAGGTCATAGCCAATGAGGCCTCTGTGTGGGGATGGCCTTCTACCGAGGATTCTGGGAACTCCTGTGTTCCTCACTGGAAACAGGACACACACTCCCTGCTTCACACTCTGTTGACAAGCCACATGAATCTCTGCTGAGGAAAGCCAGAGCCCTGGAGTAGAGCAGCCACACGGAGACCGCGCTAGCACTGAGAACCTTCCACAAGACTCCACACACTGGCCTGTGGTCTTCCTGCTTTCCGCTTCATTGCATGTGCTGTGTGAGCCTGAAGAGGAATTTATGGATCCGTATCAGACATATGGGCTAATATCAGACTTAAACTGGGCCAGGCTGGGTTAGTTTCTTAATATATAATTGTTCTTTGGTATAAAGCCCTCTCATACACATTTGAGTGTGTCTGGATTTGTTTCTCTGGTCAACTCAGACTGACGCAGCTTAGGATCATATCAGTAGAGATGGATTCAATGGACGGAATCAGTTAGGAATCAGTAACTTGAAAGAGCAAAATAGTTGCCAGGAAGAAAAATCATTTATTAATGATCGTGCATTCGTGACATGGGAGAGAAAGTATGATTTGAGGGCAAAGAGGCTTTTATCTTCAGATTGATGATGATTCTGTTGCCATGGAGAGGGGATCATGCCTGCATTCTTGATGCCAACTTCTTCTTTAAGACATGCAACAACATACAGACGGACAACATCACTGAACTGGTTTAGACATTTCCAGGAGGATAGAGGGGAGGTAGCAGAGGGGTGCAGAGAAAAGACATTCTTAAGATGAGCGTGGGTGTTCGCATGAGAAATTCACACACCCCAAACTCATAGGAGCGTGTGCCTGTCAAGGGTTAAGAGTAGGCGTCTCTGTTTCCTGTGTCTAGTTGCGAAAAGCCCAAGTGAGACTCAAAATTGTAACTATAAATATTGTTTTTAAACTCCTACTTACTGGAAAAAACGACTATCAGAGGGCAGAAGTGTCACCTAATTGATATTCCCAGGACAGTCATCTGAAAGAGAATGGGAAGGACAAGGAAGGAAAGAGAAGACATGAAATGAACAAACAGCTGGTCATTTTCGTGCATCCCCATTGATCACCCTTAAAGTGACAGATTTCCAAAAAAGATGAGCCTGAGGAGGACATTGGAAAGCCCCCTTCCCCCCATCCTCTGAGGCGAGCCTCGCAGTGGAAAATCCGGCAAAACTTTTTTTCTATGGGTTGCGGGAAGGAGTGACTTTACCTGAATCCATGGCATTCACTATGTTCTCTACAGGGATGTCATTCTCTTTGACCACGTCCACAAAAGCCTCATAGTCTTCCTTGGGGACCTCACCGTCTCTTGCTGCATATCAGGGAGGGTGTAAGGCCAGAGGAAGAAGCATCAGTGCCCGTCAGAACTACCGCACTTTCAAGATGACAAAGCTCGACTGTGGGGTCCTCACTGGGTCCTATTTCGTGGAGTCCAAATAGAGTCCCCTCCTTGTGCCTCTCCTTATGAAGACAGAGGGCCTGAGCCTTCAAAGAGGAACAACCTGGGCTGCTAATCAGTGAATGCCAGTGACAATGAGTTTGGTTTATGTGGCTATTTGATAAGCTCTACTGAGACAATGAAGGACTCCTGGGGATGCTGTGAAGTCCCTGGGGGATAAGAGATGAGCTGGGTGTGATCCACAAGGTCAGTAGTTCAACACCAATAGCAGCTCTGAGGGACTTAAGATAAAAAGATAGGACTCTCTACTCCTATAAGGAGTTACTGTCTGGAAACACAAAGAACTCATGTCCTCTGTCCTGTAGAGTTGCTATGAGTCAGCATCGACTCTGTGGCTGTGAGGGTTTGGTTTTGAGGTTTTCTTAATGACTTCACAGTCCCAAGTGAGTCTCAGTGACAGAAATCCAACAATGACCACAAAGCCTCACTCATCAATCTGGGTACCCCAGATTCATTCTGCAGCCATGCCAATGTGGGTCTACCCCTCAAAAGGTTCACGTGTATCTATTATGGATGGAAAATACATGTTGTCCAGGCTAAGTCCCATCCCTGTGATTAGAGCCCCTTTGGGACATGAGTGTCCTGGGTTCTGCGAGTGAGGTTGTGTGAGTGAAGGATGTGCCTTCAGTCAATCTCTTCAGATACTCAAGGGACGAGAACTCACAAACACAGCAAGAAAGCAGAGATGCGATAAAACCCAACAAAACCACATACAGGTTACATGAAGAATAGCACGGAATCCAGGGCTCAGAAAGAGAACTTTCCTAACAGTGATCACCGTTGGGGTTAGGAACCACCAAGTCGTTTCTGATTCATATCAACTTTAGGTTAGAACTGAGCAAAATAAACAATAGAATCAACGGAGCAGAGCAAATAACTATCCTCACAGATGGATCCATAGACCACATCATGCATGGTAAACAGGGTAAAGATCCGAGCTGCCAAAGGTTTCATATTGCTCAGATCCACAATCCAAGCTCCTGGGAGCAGAGGTAAGAAATCAGGCCCCTACAATATAAGCAAGTATACTGCATGGGAAACTGTAAAGTGCGGTGAAACAAGGATGTCTCTTTTAGCACTGAGCCGCACACGCTTCAACCAGGATGTTTCCCACAGCTGTCTGCATGTGGAAGGTGGGCGGTTCTTAAGGAAGATGAGAGAAGGGAGTCATTTGGTTTATGGTGCTCACACTTGGAGTCTAGACTTCTATCTTCCCGAACATTGAGAAAATAAATTTCTGCTCCCGAAAGCCACCCTGTTGTAATGTCTCTGGTTCGAGGTGCTGGGGAAGTCAGACAGCATCTGTCAGTGCCTCTGCTGAGTTGGTCAAGAAGGGATTTGTTGGGTTGTGTGAGAACACGGAGATTGTCAGCGGAAACCTGAGCGAGAGGTGGGGTGCCGAGCAGTAGCTCAAGTCTGATCCAGCACCAGCCGCCCTGATTGGCATCTGACCTTGGGGACCCTCATGTGTGTGTCACAGTTGATGTTGGGGGCTGACACGATGACAGTGATACTCCTAAAACAGTCTTTTGAAATGGAAGCGTAACTACCAGGTCACTTGGGGGACACGGTCACTGTCAGTGACTTCTTGGACTGCACTGCAATACGTATTGGATCTTAGGGATGGAAGTTCACAGGTCTCAAGTCATTCTGTGGTGTGTTTTCCACCACACCTAACAGACTACTCCTCGCCCCGTAAACCCACAGACTCAGATCCCACAGGTTGACCCACTTCCACAGGAATCTATGGGGCTGTCAATACTGGAAACTCCCCAGAGAGCTTGTTGGGATACATACAAAAGATTTCCACCAATTTTGTTCTGTTGCCTGCTTCATCCTTGTTGAAAACAACTACAGAAACGGTCTTGTCACTGATATTCGTAAAGTAGAAGCTGTTGTCTCCTGAATCTGTGAAAGACAGAAAGTAGTATTTCAATCCTCTCGATAATCAGTTGGCTGTACCTTCTTTGGCCTGGGTGATCTGTCCTTCCTTACAGGGCCGTCGACATCTCACGGACTTTGTTCAGAACACAGAGAGACCTGGGTCTCTGCATGGCTGCCTTACCCACCAGCACCTCCTTCAGCTGATCCTGATGCCTGTGTCCCCAGTGATGTCTAAGTGCCAAGAGAACTTCGCTGCTCTTGGGTGCTGCGACGTGGATTCAGACTCTCGGCCACCGCGTGTGAGAGTAGGATTGCACCAGGGGGGTGAAAATCTGCCCTCTGTAATAGGTCAGGCTGACAGTCCTGAGTTCCTCAGAACTGCTGAGGTTTCAAATGGGCTCTCTCCTGCCAAGGTGCATCCCCTGTGCCCCCAGGGCTCCCTCGTCCCCACAAGGGCTTGGTGACGGCAACAAAGCTTCTTAAATCACAAGACTTCTATTTTACAATGAGTGGTGAGACAGAGTCATGCCGTGAGTGCACAGACCTTGTAACAGCCGATTGTTAACATCATGGGAAGGAAAGTGTGTCAGTTTCCCAGGAAAGTTATTATTTAAAACAAAATTTTATAATCTACCTGATAGATAAATTATGGGTGGATGGATGGATGCTGGATGCATTCATTAATATAGTCTAATGATGGGTAGATGGATGAATAGCAAATAGATAAATGATTCATAGATAGATGGTGAATGGGTACATTATATATGGTTAGGTGGATTAATGCATGAATTGATGGATTGATCGTTTCATGGAGAGGTAGATAGTTATTTATATGATGGATAGATGGATATGTGATGGCTGAATGGATGGTTGGATGGATGTGTAGATGGTTAGATGGATACGTTTTTGGGTGGATGGATGGATGGATAAACAGATAGATGGATGAATGGATAGATAGATGGATACATATAGAGATATAAATTATGGATAAATCAATGGACAGATGGATGCATAAAAAGACAGATGTTTGAATATATAGATAGATGGATACATATCTATAGATTAATTATGGATAAATAAATGGATAGATGATGAATAGATAGGTAGATAGATAGAGAGATAGAAGTTGAACAGTTGGATCATGCATGGTTGGGTAGATGAATGCATGAACTGAAGGTTTGATGGATAGGTAGCTGTATGTGGATAAGCAAACATACGAGGGGTTAGTTGTATGGATGGGTAGATAGGTAGATGGATCTAGGGATAGATGAATAAATAGCTCTAATAGTCTTAACTCAAAGTGGAATCATGTACAACAGAGTGAACTAGGGCTTTACCCTACGCCATCTTCACAATTTCTTGATATGCTCAAGTCAATCCTTGCCAGAATGATGTCAATCCATCCCACCAGGGTTTCCCTCACTATCGCTGTGCCTCTACTTCATCCCAAAATTATGTCCTCCAGCTCTCCTTCCCTCCTGATGACAATCCAGAAGCAACAAGCGGGACAACGCACTCTTTGAATGCAAGTCAATTCCAGTGGCTGACTGTCAGAGGATGCTCAGCAGACCTTCATTTCTGCTCTGCCTTCACCTGGAGGCTCCTCTGAAACCAGTCTACCAAGGATGACCCTGCTGGTGTTTGAAATCTCGGTGGCAAAGCTTCCAGCAGGACAGCAACGGGCAAGCCGTGCAAGTGGGGCACACTGACACGTAGGTGGTAGACCTTTACAGCTGAGCAAAGTCTACAACATTGATGAGAGTAAACACCCAAACTCACCACTGCCTACCTGTCTTCCTCCTCCTGACCCTGATCTGTTCATCTGTGCTTTGGGGACTGTTAAATCTATCGCCTCTCTAAGCTGCACTGGATGCGGAATGGTGGTTTCCTGTCATCTGTTCTAAACTCACTCACTGTGGATTGCCATCAGACTGGGAGCTTGCAATGGGTCACCGTGTGTTCATTTTCTCCATGGAAATTAGCACACACTGTGGCTGGGCTTCAGTGCCTTCTTTAGCTGTAAACCTTGAGCATGTTTGCTTCCATGCATTAGAGTGATGCCATGGTGCAGTGGATGAGCACTGCTACCTGAAGATTGGGGTTCAAGTCTAAGCAGGACCCTGCACAAGGAAGGCGTTGTAATCCACCAAAGAGGAGAAATGAAATGAACTCCAGGCTTTGGAAGCTCCACGTGTGCACCTCTACTCTGAAATGCATGGAAGTTCCCAGAGCGAGGGTTTCCTCAATCAGTACCGGTGTATAGAGCTGAGATGGTGACTATTGACCTGACATTGAGCTCAAATGCAAGGAACTGGCTTCTGAGGGCATTTGCAATAAGCAGCAGGGGCTCTCATGAATTCCAGACCTCTGGGGACAAGGTACTCACAGTCGACTTGGAAATGACCCTCTGCTGTTCTTTTCCCCGTTAATAAAATCTGGTGGCATTGGCCATCAACCCTGAAAAACAAACAAGGCAGCAAATTTTTCTTTAGTTCTCATGTTCTTCTCAACATATTCCCCTGCGGTCTTAAAATATTTTATTTTTTTAGGATTTATTCTACGAGTGCGTTATTGAGAATAGAGAGGAAAGAAGGCACAGCGATTCCTGGATTCCTGTGCATAAGGTATGTAGACACAGGGGGCCTCCTTGGAGTTGTGTAAGCATTCTTCCCTTCCTGCCCTGCATTGCTCATTCCTCAGGAGTATAAAGCCAGTGCCCCCTAAGTTTCCTAGGAAACCCTCCCGGGTTCTCTGTCCAGTTTGATCACATAAAGGCAATTCTTCAACAGGAGCCCGGTTCAAAGCAGGCATTCCTCATCAGTGGAACGAAACACAGCGATCTGATTTTAAACAAGACTTCCGGGGATATTTGCTTGAAGGGTTAAGGCACAGAGATGGACCCAGGTCAACCCCTGCCCACCTGACTGAAAGAGAGGTACATGTGGAAGGACGTCAAAGAGAAGAGACTCAGCAGGATGTGGACGTTAACGACCAACACCTTTAACGTCGCCTGCAAGTAAGGTGTGTGTTTTGTTTTTGTTTGCAAGACAATTTAAAAGCGATTACAAGCACGGCATCAACAGGGAGCTACCAAAAATTCCAGCCAGATTCAGAGGAGACGATGGGAGGAGTATCATCATCACTGACATCAGGTTAACGCGAGAGAATACCAGGAAGATGCTTATTTCTGTTTCACTGACGATGCAAAGCAATTCAACTCAGTGCATCATAACAGACTATGAGCATCTTTGCAAAGAATGGGAATTCCAGAGCATTGTATTGTGCTCATGCAGAACTTGCACGTCCACCAACAGGAAGTCCTTCAGACAGAACAAGGTGACACTGACAGGTGTAAAATCTGGAAGGGATGCAGCGAGGGGATGTGTCTCTTAGCTCTTGCTGAGTGCATCCTTCATGGAGGGGACCACACTGAACACAGTGCATGGGGTCACATGGTCAGGAGTCAGGTCCTATCACTCTCACCTGCCTATTTTGGTCAGAAGAGTCCAGATCAATCTTGTGAACCATTCAAACATAAAGTACCACCCGCCCGCCCCACCAGCAGTGGACCTGTTCCTATGTCTACAGTTTCCACTCTAACTGTGATGTATTGATTTGTCCCCACCCCCACCCCCGGCCAGGAATTTGGGATACTTCCTTGTTCCCTGCTCTATCTGTGCAGCTTCCCAACTGTGACTCCTTGGATGCTATTTGAACTCATCCTCATGGCCTCCCTCAGCTGGATATTGTGTCTGTATCTTGTAATCGTCTTGGTCTCATTGTACAATACTTTTTATATTAAAATACAATCAGGAAAGGCGTGTTTCAGGGTTAAAGCCTTTAGGCTACTCATTGAATCTGCACACTAAGGACATAATACAAAACCTGGGCTCTATGAAGGAGAACATGTCACCAGGATTAGAGGAAGGTTCAAACCGAACCCACAATACTCAGGTAACGCAACCTGGCTTGCTGCGACAATGAGGACTTGGGGCACTGGAAGAGCAAAGACTGGTACCTCCAGTAAGGGTTCAACATGCGGAAGAAGTCAAGGTACAGAAAACTCCAATCTTCACCACCGCACCACTAGAGGTTGACCTCGTGGCTCAAGAGAAGCGATCCCGGTGTGCATGGAATCAGTGCAGAGATGGCATGATGTGCTGCATTGGGTCAACTGCTGCACAAGAACCCTTCAACATGCTGAAGAGCAAAGATGTAATGTTCAAGACTAACAAAGAGCCAACCTGTGGTCTTTCCATCTTCTCATTTGCAAACCTGAGATTGGATGCGGGTTATTTGCTTGGATTTTCATTGGGTCACTTTAGGTAGATTTTACTTACTTGATATAAAAATCAAAGGATACTGAGTTGCCGTCTTGAGAAACAATGATGTGACGGAGGTATGCCAGCAGGGGTCCGCCCACCTGGGTCTTCTCCTTGTTAGTCGCTGCTACATACGTGTTGTACCATATCCCTGTCATCTGCAAGGTGTTCATAAGAAACGTGAGTCCTGTAATCCACCCACTTCAGAGGGAAAACAAGGAATGGGTCTGATCTTGTTGACAAAAGCAAAGTGAACCCAGGCCCACAATGCAGCCATCAACCGGAGCTCAGAGTGCCTCTTGATAGAGCAACCACAGCGTCACCCAACACCAAGGAAATAAAATCCAAAGGATTGGAATCCAAAGGAAGCAGAAGCAAAACCGTGGTCGTGGAGTTGGCTCTGATACCCGACGTAACCACGGGGATCACTGAGTCTCTTCACTGTGAGGCAAACCCACAACCCAACCCACTGACACAGAGGAGCGGCTGCCTCTTGGCAACCCATTATAGGACCTCTGAGACGCTCCATCTTCATGGAAACAGACAGCCTCTCTTTCTCCCTGAGACAAGCAGAGTGGGGAATCATGAAGAGCTGTCAGACAGCAGCATGGCTTTAGGGACACACTGATGGGTTGACCAAACCGCATATAGACTCTGATACAAAGTCACCTAGACGAACATTCACACACACACAGACACACAGACACTCCTTTCCAACTTCTGCATTTTACCTCAGGTGACACCTCAGTCTCCAACTGTGGTTCTGATTCGGCACAAACCAGACCAAGGACCAGTGTCAAGAGCAGGGTCTTCATGCTGAAGGTCATCCTTGCTCCCTTCATGACAGCAGCTCAGGTCAGATTGCAGGTGAGACGCCCTGAACATGACTGCACTTTTATATCATTTCTGATGCAAGGAACCGATTGTCCTCAGTCAAAAAACCATGCCTAATAGAAAGTCTCAGCATCATATCCGGCTTGGCAAGTGAGCCCTTCCCTGGCCTTGGGGACTGGCACGCAGGAGACTAATCTTCCGAGAAGCTTAGAGAAGGTTGAGTGGAGATGGAAAATTGACCTTTCTGGGGACAGCAGGAACAGGACACATTGAAACAATGTGTCAAGGAGAATCACGTGCCACCCTCACCATCGTGGTTATGTTTGGTTCCATTGTTACAGCCACAGAGTTCATCCATCTCCTTCAGGGTCTTCCTCTCTTTAAATGACGCTAAACTTTACCAGGAAATTACGTCCTTCTGTACGCCTGGTCCCCCCTGAGAACATGCCTGACGTAGGTGAGACCAAGTTTTATTCTCTGGGCTTCAAAGGAGCCTTGTGACCATACTTTTCCAAAATAGCTGTACTTCTTCTCCTGGTCGTCCAGTGTTGTCTGCTTGACTGCGGTTGGGTCCATCAGCACATTCCCTAGAACGATGGGAGCGGCTCGATGCTTCCCAAAGTGGAAAGACCTCGCCTGGACTATCAGCTACGCTCCTGGCCAAACATGGACGATGTCTTACACTTGAACAGGCCTCACAGCAGGGGACCTCACTGTGTCAGGATTTCACTTGCACTTCTCAGAGGTTTCAAAATTCTGGTTTCACAGAGGGAATGTGTCTGGCCTTGTTATGCATGGCCACCTGGGTGGACTTGAACACACAATATCTAGACATGCAGCCAAGAACCTGAAGTAGATCCCTATAAATACCCCTGCACGATATTTTATGCTCTTAAGAAACACACACACACCATCACCCCCTGCCACCACCACCAACAACAATAGCAAAAGAAGATGGAAAAATACACAGCTCTGTACCAAAAAGAACTCGTTCTCACTCCTCCCTTTCAGGGGTTGCATATGAGCAAGAGCCAATGGTCCTGGAGGAAGAGGTTCAAAATGAACTGAACAGAATAATAAAAAACATCAGGAATTGGTGGGACACCCTCAATTGTTGTCAGGACATTTGGGAGACAAGTACTTGGATAGCAGACTGGCAGGGACCCACATTTGTGTTCATTCCAAAGAACAGTGACCCCAAAACGTGCCCACACTAGGGAAAAACAGCACGGACATCACGTGCAAGGGACGCTTTGCTGAAGATGCTCAAACATCGGTTGGAACAACCCATCGACATGGAGTTGCCAGAGGTTCAGTCTGGATTCAAAAAAGAACGTGGAACAAGAGATACCATGGTTGATATCAGACCAATCTTGACTCAAAGCAGAAGCATCAGAAACGACTCTGCTTGTGTTTTGTTGACTTTGCAAAGGCACTGGACCATGGGGACCATCACAAAATATCAACAGGTGTGAGAAGAATGAGGATTCCACAACATTCCATCGTGCTCCCACAGAGTTGCATATGGATCAGGAGGCAGTTGTGCAGACAGAGCAAGGACACACTGCATGGTTTAAAATCAAGACAAGTGCAGCAGGGTATAAGCTTTCCCCCTACTGGCTCAGTGTGTTAGCTGAGCGAGTGATCAGAAAATGGCTTCTATGAAGAAGACTGTGACATCCAGATTGGAGCAAGGCTTATCAACAACCTGCAATATGCAGGCGACACCACCCTACTTCCTGAAAGTGAGGAGAACTTGAAGCACTTGCTGATGAAGATCAAGGATTTCAGCCTTCGGGGTTGCATCTCCCGGAACTTCTTTCGATGGGCCCCGCGTGCAGCTGAACCTCCAATCTTTCCGTTGTCATCTGGGCAGTATGTCCAGCAGTCGTCCACCTATGTCTGTCATGCTGCAAGGTCTCCCGTATTTCACGACTGAGAAGATTGTGCTTTACCCTCTGACAATGTCCCTACTTATTCCAACCAACACCAGGTCCCCAATCTGGGTAGTTTTCATCCGGGTTGTAATTCCAGATGACATAAGGACCCAACGTATGGACGCAGCAGTGACTCCCGTCACGCTGGCATCTTTGGAACCTCCGGGGGCAGCTGCACTCTGTCCTGCGGGCTTGCCGTGAGTCATGATCAGCTGCATGAAGACCCATGCATGTTTTCTGAGTAGCGCTTTGATATGAGGCAGGCAGGAACCATGAAAAAGAGGATTATTCAATGCCTTTGATTTTCTGTGACCTTTCTAATGTCCAGAAGCACTTCTGGATGCGCTCAGGGCTGGACAAACAAGGAAACGGGCATGTTGGACTGTGACACCCTAGCAAGAGTACTGAGGGCAGCTCCAGACACAGAAGTCCCTTGTTCTTCGACACTGTGGGCCTTGGGTTTTAGGTGCTTGCTTTTGTGTTCCTGTCTCAGGACTCTGTGCTTGTTCTCGGTCTCTAATGTCAGAGTGTCTCTGCGTGTGTCTCAGTGCATGTGTGCTTGTGTTTCTGATAAGTATTTTTCCATGGTTGGTGTGAACAGGCTATAAAACATCCCTGTGATCTATCAGTTCGATCTGTCCTGCACCATTTTTTTTTAAGTTAGTCATTTCATTTATTTTTTAATCATTTATTTTAAAAAATACTTTTATTGGGGGCTCTTACATCCCTTATTGCAATGCAGACATTCCTCCAATGTGTCGAGCACATTTGCACATATGTGGGTGCTGACAACATTTTCAAAGCATTCTCTTTTCACTCGAAACCCCCGATTATCAGCTCCCCATTTCTTTCCTTCCACCTCCCCGCCAGCCCGCTCTCACAAACCCTTGATAAGTTATGGATTGTTTTTTCCATCTCTTTCATAGTTCTCCCGCATGAGCCTCCTGACATCGTTCTCTCTCAAAATGTTTGCTTCTGCTAGTTAGAGTAAGCCACGGGCCTACCCACACCAGGCACAGGCAAGAGTCTCAATCAGCCTGACCATCAGAAAGAGATCATTGGAATCTCATGTATGTGGATCGATCTTGACACTTGGTCAGCTGGCCTCTCCACTGACCCGATGTGAATGGGTTCTAGGAGCAAGTGTCTCTTGCATATTCTATCAGAAAACATTGCTCCCCTGAATTTTAAAATACTGAGGTTGGTCTTAACTTTGTTAATCATGATATGTAATTTTAATTTTAAAGCTATCATTTTTTTATCCTTGCCATTTTCTTTCCATTGTGTCTTGCATGGTTTCTGGTGGTTTTCGGAGTTTGTGGAGCAAAGAAGGAGTGCATGCATTACAGATAATAACGGATGCCAGGATTGATAGGGGATGTGTGGGTCGGGTGTGGGTGGAAATGAGGAAGGTGAAGGAATTTGGGGAGCAAACAATGAATCAGGGGACA
The DNA here is from genome assembly GCF_050624435.1 of Tenrec ecaudatus. Lineage (NCBI taxonomy): Eukaryota > Metazoa > Chordata > Mammalia > Afrosoricida > Tenrecidae > Tenrec > Tenrec ecaudatus. The sequence goes on along the minus strand of NC_134548.1, from coordinate 3,661,014 downwards.
TGGCCAACCCCAGGGCTACTATTAGCAGCATGCACACTCTCTGCAGGATAGCAGAATCAATGGCGTCACATGCTTTCCTGGGGTCCTTTCTATTCTCCCTACATGTCAACAGGGAAAATCCTAACATCTGCCCATGTGGGTACTTGTTATGTACTATGTTCAACATGCCTGGCTGGAGTCTACTCATGCTCTATCCTGAACTCCACTGTCGTTTCATGCATTCCGTATCTTCGTGTACAAACACCACGTGGTGATAGTGCTTGGGCCCTCACCTGAAACTCAAAGGTTTGAAACTCCCTGGGCTTCCCCTGGAGAAAGATGTGCCATTACACTTCCATGAAAGACACTGCAGAATTGGAGAATCTATGGAGCAGTCCCATTGTGTCCCATGGGTTCAGGATGCGTTGGAATCGACTCGGCCACAATGTATCTGTTCTTATTGCAGTGCTGTTGGTTTTTGACAGAGAAATTTAAGTTGAATTAAAAAAAATGTCCTTTGATATTTTTGGGTCTGGAATGATTCCTGCAAAATTTTAACATCGATGGACTTAGATGTGAACCGGACCAGATAAGGGATTCTTCCAGCACAGAACACGTCACTTCCAGAGAGAACGGACTGATTTTCACTGTCTTCTGTTGACTGAGACTTTAGTCGCGTGAGCTTGGATTTGTGTCTAAGATATTCTAAGTGTGATTAGCAATAATGTTAATTGCAACCACAGTTGTCAAAAAAGTAGAGGGAGGTATGCATGCAATGTTAATTCACTCATTTCATAGAACTCGTTGTACTTTTGATGAAATACAACGTTTTTATTCCGTTGTATTTGTCGCTTCAGTAAACGAACATAGAACGTGAAGAGCAAGTGAGGGACACACCATTCATCTGTTCAGCTTTGCGTTTCCCCCCAAACCCCACTGGATATGATATGAGTGCATTATGCCATTCCTGAGAGTTTCCAAAGAGCTATAATTCACGTTCAAACAATGGCTGTAAGTTCAACAGAAGCAGACGGTTTTCCAAAGGTGAACAGGATACGTCCAGAGAAGAGAAGTCACTGAACTGTCTCTAATCTGTCAAACACTATGACTCTTGTCTGACTGGCCTCCCCTAAAGGAGTGGGATCCTCCTACTCCTGTGAAAAATGCTTCAGGATCAATCACACAGCTGATGATGCGCAAAGGATATTACAAACGAGGAGGCCAATCAAGAAGCAATAGGGAAACGCCCTACAAAACAGTTTTATTGGGTTTTGTCAGGTACAACGTCTTATTTTTTAAGTAATATTTCAACACCCTTATAACATAATCTAGCTTTGTATAATTTACATTCTTATTCAAGTATTAGCTGTATGGAATAATATACTACCTTTTTCTATACCTTTTATAAATACTTAAAACAGTCCTTAGGCCGGTGAACCAGCTGTTGAATTATGCAACTCTCACAACTGCTTAGAAAGAAGGTCTGTCTTCTTCTGTTAGCCAGAGCTACGTCAACCATAATCAACGGAATGGCTGTGGAATTGGTGTTCTTGGATCAGTTTAGTGCAAAGGTAGTATTTCCTCATTGATGACTATAATCCTATCCTGGGATTTGATGTGCTACACAATTTCCAAAACGACGGTGCTCTGTTAGTGGAAAACGTCAAGAACAGATGCACCCAGACACAGTGAGAAGCATTCCTGTGTCCACAGATGGGAAGCATGGGCATGAGACCCTCTTGCTGGACAGGAGACACGTGGTCCTCTTGGTGACGGGAAGGGCAAGAGCAAAGGTGAGTGAGGTCAGGACGATTTGAACGAGGAGCCTAGAGACACCATGGGAGGAAACGGACAATGTCTGCAAATCATACGTAACAGCACATACTTGAATTTGAAAGGACCAGCAAAGACAAGTCGGGAACATGGGTGTGGTGATGAGGCAAACTCGGATGAGCTCGGATGCATATATGAGGGCATGTTGGAATCAAAGCTGAATTTAGGGGAAGCTAATGGATGGTTCTTAGGGCCTCATGGATGCCTTAAGGAAATGAGCCCACATCCCGAGGTTAAAGACCTTTTTCCTTCAATTTCTAATTCCATGTGGGGACACTGTTGTTTCCCCACACTGCATTTCAAAGGATCCCTTGATTTAACATAGGGAGGTCAGACTTCTCAAGTGTTCTTTCCCCATAGGTATGAATTTTAACTCTAGAAATGCCAGGAAGCAATAATTGGCGTAAGCGATCTTCTATCTTTACAAACCATGGGATATCAGATTTTATCACTGCCTTAACTTCACCTTTGTAATCCTGATCAATAATTTCTGCAACAATCTGAACACCTTGAGAATTTAGGTTGGACTTTCCCAATAAACATCCCAGAGTTCTTTTAGGTAGCGGACCCCACATGCAGCTCATAATAATTTCTGATTTAATCACAGCTTTTAACTTTCCTTCACAACTCTGATCAACTCCAGTATCAATTTGAATTTCTTGCCTATTTACGTTAAAACTGCTTGATGAAAACTATATTACTGTTTCAGTAAGAGGTTCCTGCTTTTTAGAATCAACAAACTGCCCTGAGGGCTTCTGGTTCATTGAACTTACTGCAGGGAGGTCAGAGGCTGGTCTTTTGCAAGTTAGGCTAGGTCTCCCCTCCTACTGTGTGGCTTGTGGATACCTGTGATTGCTGCCTTTCAAAGATTCCTTTGCTGGACTAGGGAGAGGCTTTGCCTTCCAAGCTCTGCTGGGTGGGGCTTAAACCAACCTCCATCCTTTATTACCTGTGCTCAGTTCAAAGGGGCTCTGAGCACGCCCCTCTACACTTTTTGTGGCTGGGTGTAACTTTCAGGTAAATGTCCTCTATTGCTAAACTGAATGACCATGCTCTGCCCAATGTCTACCTCTATGGCAGCAGGCGCGACGTCCAGATGCCTTGGACTCTTTCCCTGGGTCTTTTCCGCAGTGAATTGTCCTGGTCTTTTGTAATATCTGCCTGCAATCTCTCTGATAATGTCCCTCTGCTCCACATGTAAAGCATCTCCCTTTAGGTCTGGTGTAGCTTGCCAAAGCCGCAGCCATGAGGTTGGCCCTGTGCTCATCTGACCCTACATCCCGGCATAGCCTGATATAACCTAACAGTGTGTTCTGCTCCTTGAAAGGGCGTATGGCAGCTTGACGTCATGTATTCGATTTCTCAAATGCTAATGTAAGAATAAGATTATGTGCTGCCCCTTTGTCCGCCACACTCTTGTGGACAGCATCCTGCAACCTGGACATAAAATCCATATTAAGGCTCATCATTCCTTTGCTTTCCTGTGGTGTAACTTGGCCGTCTGCTTTCCCAGGCGTTTAGACAGACTTCCCACACCTCTGTGAAAGTCTGCTCATCAAATTTAATGGTGCCTCAATTGTGATGTAATTCTTCTCTTCTAGCAGCTGATGAACCCCTATATCTATGGCCTCTTCTGCATTTATGCGTGCTCCTGCAAGGGCTGCTTCCTTCCATAGGATCTGATATTGCAAAGATGCTGAAGGGGAAAGGCACACTTTCATCAGAGCTTTCCAATCTGCCGGGATCCAATATTCCATATGCACCATATTCTTGATCATACCAATTACAAATGGTGAATCTGGACGATAGCTAGATACTGCTTGTGTGAGATCTTTCAGTAGCTTAAAGGGAAAGGCAGTATGCCGCCATTCTTGATTCCCTTCAGGGTGCTGCTCGTCAGGCTCCCTGTCTATAACTCTCATGGGATAAGCCATTCTGAATTCTAAATATGCTTCTTGAGCTATACTCTTCTCCACCCGTGAGAGCAAAGGTGCTTTCCTGCTCCTTGACTCTGCTTCTTGCTTCCTGAGCCTCACCTTCTATGTTAAGCCTCTCCGTTTGCATTCCTTTGGATCTAATCTCGTCTCTCCCTCTAGCATGGACTTGCTTGATGGTTGTATAATTCCCTGCGCTATATTCTGGTGGGGCAGATGCTTCTACTCTGTGATCTCTTTCTGCCTCAGACCTGTTTTTCTCAACTCCACCTAAATCTTCTCATCTGCCTGACACTCATTCTGCCTGCTTCTCACCTGGTTTCAGTCTGCATAGCTTAGAGGCTTCTCACTGCTCTGCTGATCTTGTTTCTTTGCTCTCTCACCCTGCAGGGGCTTCAACACTGCTTTAATCTGCACCCACAGCTCCCAGGCCTCCATGGGTATGCTCTGTCCTTCCCTGTGAGCTTTTCTTAAGTTAATGGCTACCTTACCCCAGATCTCCATATCAATTGTTCCTGGCTCCAGAAAAGAAGGGTTAAATTTCTTTACCACTTGAAGAAACTCTTTCATTCTCTTATTCTTTACCACTACATTTTGTTTCTTCAAGACATGGCACAGTTTCATACCATACTCTGTATCCTTGCTCTTTGCCCAACTCATAGCTCACTTGGAATAAAAAACACACTTAAAACATAAACTCAAATTGTTTATTCTTGATTCACCCTTTCTGTCCGATGAGGTGTTACAATTGTTACACAGGATATAACTCAAAGGAGTTCTTTTGCTACGAGGCCCCATGTGATGGCCGCCGTATGTGAGGGAAACCAGCCCCTAACACATCATCACGGGTCCGGTAGACGCAATTGTACAGCGATATTAAGTAACGATTATAGTAAAGTCATTGAGAGCATGAGAGATAGAGAGACTGAAATAAAGGAGTCAAACACATTTCGGGAGGAGAAATCAGGCTTGTTCCCTTGGAGCGGATGGTACTTTTGAAGTACTGATCATGTACATTTCAGCCCCACACATAACTACAACCCCTCAAAGATATGCAATGTGAAAAATCCTATAGTTCTACCCTGTCCTACAGGATGGCTGTGAATTGGAATCAGGTGCAAGACATTGAGTGACGGTTCAGGAGCATCTCAATAAACTTGGAATCAATTGATCAAATCAGTTAGGAATCAGTAACATGAAACTGGCCACCACAAGTGGCTGGATGGAAATACATTAATTAAAGATCTTGAATTTGCAGGAAGGGAGCGAACGAGTGATTTGAGGGCAAAGGGCGTTTTATCTTCAGATTGATGATTCTGTTTCCATGGAGACAGGCTGATGCTGTATTCCTGGTGCCAACTTCTTAAGACATGCAATGATATAAAGATATGCAATATCACTGAACTGGTCTAGACAGTTCCAGCATGATAGACGGGAGGTAGCAGAGGGAGACAGAGAAGAGACCTGCTTAGGATGAGTGCTGGAATCCTCATCAGAAATCCACATTCCAATTATCACGGGAGCGTGTACCTGTCAGAGGGCTATGGGGGCTTCTCTACAGGCTGTGTCTGGTTGTCAGAGCCCCGGAGAGAATCGACAGCAGGCATGATCAAGATTTCCCTGAATGGTTGTATGTGTTAACAATTTTGTAGTTTTCCATATTTTAGAATAGAAAGTTTTAGAATTTTCTATAATTTTATAAAGTCTGCACAAACAGGAGGTTACAGGATATAGCAATCTGTTTCCTTGGGGCTCCTGAGTCCTATGCATCTTCTATAAATTATCTGTGGAACCATGAAAGGAATAGGGATTTACAAGTCATGGGTTCACACCAGAGTCTCCCAGGGATGAATAGTAGCCCCCTGGTGGCACACTGGGTTAAGCCATCGGCTACTAATCCAAAGGTCAGCAGTCCCAAACCCCCACTACTCCCGTGGACACAATATCACACTCTGCTTCTTCAGAGATTCACAGCCTTGGAAATGCTCTGGGGAGGCTCTGCTTTCTCTCGTGGGCCACTCAGCCAAGTGGGAGCCACTGCACTCTGGGTTTGTTGTTGTTGTGTTTGGGTTGGGTTCCGTTGGAGTTGTTCTGTCAACAAGGTAATGTTAGCCTTGGTGTGTCCTGTACTTATGTCTTCCGAGATCGGATTCCATCTCTTGTGGCCTCCTCTTGGAAAGGTTCAAGGCTCCAAACTACCCAATGCCCAGCCATCTGCTCCTGAAATGTCCAAGACATTGGAAAAGGGAAAACCTTCTACAGCCCAGTTCTCCCCGACTCGTGAGGGCCCCACGTGTCAGCCCAGTCTCCGAGGAAATGAACCCTCGTGTCCATTGGAGGATTTCACCAACCTTCCTCCCTCAGTGCCCAAGTTATTTTTAGTTTGCTTTTATTCTTAACTCTCCTCCATTAAAGAAGCCCTGCCCTTCTCCCACCCACCACGTAACATATTTGGACTCCTGATATATTACTATTTTGGTCGTTGTCAATGTTCAACCTGTAAGATTGTAACAATCAAGATTGGTTAAAAACTCTTACCTACTGGAAAAAACAACTGTGAGAGGGCAGCGCTGTCCCGTGACTACTCACCTCATCGATATTCCCGGGACAGTCGTCTACAACGATGGGTAAGACAAGGAAGAAAAGAGAAGACATGCAATGAACAGACAGGCAGTTTCATTGTGCGTCTCTATGGACAGGCGCCCTCTAAGTGACCGCTCTCAGGGAGGATGAGCTGTGCAGAGGACATGGGAACCCCCATCCTCAGAGGCGGGCCTCACCACGGTAAATCTGGTAAGTGCTTTGATTTAGGGGGGAACCAACAGAATGTCTTTACCTGCTTCCATGGCATCAACTATGTTCTCTGGTGGAATACCTTTCTCCTTAACCATCTCCACAAACCTGTCGTAGTCTTCCTTGGAAACATCCTTGGTTTTTGCTGTACATCAAGGAATGGAAGGCAAGAAGAAGAAGTATTTTCAACATGACAGCGTGTGGCTAGTGGGTCTTCTGTAGGTAATATTTGGTTGAGTCCAAATAGTTAGCATAGCATTATTCTGTGTTTTCTTGGGAGGAGACCTGGAAGCTCTAACGAAGATAAGCAGGCCGCTAAATGTCAGGACTGCCATTGGACACCAGCTGTCGTATAGAGTCGCTGTGAGCCCAGCTCAACTCGAAGACGTGTCTTTGCTTGTTTAGCTTTGCTGAGAAAACTAAAGAGTCCAGGGTCCCTACATGGATTTTGTCTCTGGTGAATCCCCTCTGACCAATGTTGAAGGGCGTGAAGAGCCTTGATAACTTACAAAGAGTACTGAAAACTCAATTATGGCAGTTGTAATCATGTTAAAATATAATCCCTGATTGTGGTATCACTCTTTTAACCCACTTTAATTTTGTTCTAGTTTTTAAGATTTCTTGGTTGTTGTTTTCATCGATTGAGATTTTCTTTTTCTTCGCTCATTTAGATATTGTTGTATTTTTGTGTTGTTGATGGTTTTATTTGGGTGAATTTTGCAATGTATGAAGTCCAGGATAGGCAAATTTGGATTATTGGCTAATCGGGAATATGGACGGGAGTTTGGAGGGAAGTGGAGAACTAGCAATACATTCAAGAAGGTAGAAAATGATCTGCAATTGAACGCGGCGATGAGTCCACAACCCTTTTGATACGACCTAAGAGGGGACCAATATGCTATGTGAATTAGACCTCCATAAAACTCCTGGGAGAAAAAAGAGCCCTGAGAAGGTTGGAAGGGGGATCTCAACCTCAGGATCATCTTGTCAAGCGCCCGAGCAGCTGCTCAGGAGCAGGATGAAGCGGTGGCAGCTGTCAAGATGGACAGCGTCTGTAAACACAGAAACAAAGCGACTCAATCCTATCAGGTCACTGTTCACCCAATGGTTGGATCAAGGGCAATGAGTTTGGTGTGTTTGCTTATGTCATTAGGTGTGTGGAGGAAATCAAGGCGCCCGGGGGGTGCTATCTGGTATGAGTTGGGTTTTCAACCTACAGATCAGCAACTCAACCCCTCCAGCTTCTCCAAGTGGCAAAGACGGAGCTGTCTGCTCCCATCGAGATGTTCACTCTCAGAAACCAAACCCAGGGTTGCTATGAGCTGGGACGGGCTGGGTGGCAATGAACTTGGTTTCCAGTTCTGGGTGTTCTTATCTTGTCAACACAGAATGGGGACTCTGACTGACTTAAGAGCCCCACGAAATACAAGAGCCCGTGTGGCATGGCAATCAGAATACAACCAGGACAACACAAGCCCACTTGGGAAACACCACACCGAATCTGTGACCATACCGTAGGAGGGTCTATTGCTCAACAGGTTCAAATTTATCTGTTATGGATGGAAAATGCACGTTGTCAATGCTAAGCCCCATCCCGGAGATTACAGGCATGCAAGATCTCCGTTCTCTGATTGAGGCTGTGTGAGTAGACAGTATGCCTTCAGTCAATCTCTTGAGATATTCAACAAGTAGCAAGGACACAGAGCTTGCCAGAGAGTAGACAGATGCTGTGTGACGATTCGCAAGGAATCTAGAACTCGGAGAGAGAGCTTTCTCATACAGCCATTGTGGCTGGGGTTGGGACCATCAAGTCACTTCTGACTTCTATTTGTATTACGTTGCAACAATGGGGGAAAAGGTCAACAAACAAACAAAAAACAGAGTAAAAAGAGCTAACCAAAATTAATCAGAAATGGGCCCAAGGACCACATCACGATCAACTGAGTAAAGCTGGGAGTTTTCAGAGTTTTCATTTTGCTTGGACCCATGTCCATGCTCCTGGACGCAGTAGCCCGGAAATCGGAGTCCTTAGACCACTGGTCCAGACCGCTTTAAGTGCAGTTGAAGACGCATGCCTCTTTCAGGGCCAGGCTACTCCTGCCTCAACCGTTCAAGGCATTTTCTAGAGTTACACACACATTTGAAAGCTGGGTAGGAAACAAGGAGGACTGAAGATCAGATTCACTTAAATGATCGTCCTGACCTGTCAAATCCAGTCTCGTAGCTCCCCAAACATTGAGAAAACAACTTCCTGCTCCTGAAAGCCACCTGTTGGGATTTTCTGGTACAGCGGTGCTGGGGCACTAAGAGGGTGACCGTCCGTGACTCTGTGGCGTTGGCCCACAGAGAACGCGATGGGTTGTGTGTGATCACTGAGACAGTGAGATAAAAACTTGTGGGGTGGGGTGGGGGTGATGCACCGAGCAGCAAGCTCAAGTATGATGTGGTAGAAGCTGCCTCGTGCTGCAACTGACTCTTCACAACCTTCTTTTATGGTTCTCAGTTGATGTTGGGAAAAACTCATGGGCTGGGAGGCTGACATGATTGACACGGAGAATACAATTCGCTCCATCTATTGGAACAGAAGCTTAAATTCCCTCTCACTCGAGGGACTTAGCCGGCACTGGTAATGTCACAGGTACTACCTCAACACTTATTGGATCTTAGGGCTGGGAGTTCACATTTTAAACCATTTTCTAACACTGTTTTTCACCATCTCTAAGAGATCATTTCTCACCCCATAAACCCAAGGACTCAGTGTGTTTCATGGAGTCCTGACACCCATGGGTATTTCTCTTATTTCTATAGATACACGGTGCCGCCAAATACGGAGAATTACACAGAGGGGCTCATGGGATACATACTTAATAATTTAACCATTTTTGTCCTTCTTCCGTCTTTACCCTGGTTGTCGTCAACTACCATGATAGATTTCTTCTCGTGATGGAAAAACTGGTATGTGTTCTCTCCATAATCTGTGAAAGTCAGAAGTCGGCATGTTAGACCTCTTGATAAGCAAGGACCCCACATTTCTAGTCCCCTGCTGCGATGTAGGGTGACCCCTCCTGTGTCACAGGACCATCACCATCTTGCTGGCCTGGCTCAGAAACTTTTAGCCTCCGGTTTGAGGGCTGGGTCTCACTCATCACCACCCCCATAAGCTGGAAGGGACGCCTGTGTCTCCAGTGGTGTCTGAGTACCACCAGAGCATGGCCACTATGGGGTATCCTGGGGAGGGTTCTGACTCACAGCCACCACGCGTGAGACCACAGGACCCCCCAACAAGGTGCCCAGTGCTGTCATTTGCAGATCAGATTGCCACAACTTTGTCCCTCTGAACATTGGTGGGAGCAAACTCATAACTTTCTGTTTGCAGTCGGCTGTTTAACCACTGTACCTCCCGGGTTCCTCTGCGACGGCACAGGTTTGGAGATGACAGCAGAGTTTCAAGAATGAGAGGAAGCCTACTGTAGGTTGAGTGGTGTGACGGAGTCGGATCATGCACGCAGGATACACTGTCAAGGTCGATTGTTCTCACCGTGGAATTAAGGGGAGTCAATTGTGAAGGACAGTTATTATTCAGAACAAAAACATATGATCTATTTGATAGGCAGGTTATGGTCTATCAAATGGGTTATGGTCATATTGTTGGTGGACAGAGAGATGGATCATTTTATAAATCAATGGTCAGATGGATACAGTGATAGATTAACGAAGCATGGATGAGTGGATGGTTGGATCAATATATGTATGGATGAATGGATGTAAGATGTATGAACAGATGAGTTGACAAACAGATAGGTAGGTAGGTTGATAATGGATGAATATTAATTTGAAGCCTTGATGGGCGGATGAATGAATGGATGGATGTGGACAGGCAGAATCACTTGAATGGCCTTAACTCATGGTGGGACCATGTAAAACAGGGTGAGCTATGAGTTGGCCCTGTGCCATCATCACGATTTGACAATAAGGTCAAGTCCATCCTTGCTGAATTTTCCCAATCTATTCCGCCCAGGGTTTCCCTCAAAGATCACTGCGCCTCGACTTCATCCGAAAGAGGTCTTCCTCCAGCTCTCCACCACTCTTCACAACGTCAGCCTGTGGGACAACGTTCTCTGGGAGGGCAAACAGTTCCCACTGACTGGTTTGCAGAAGGTGCTCAGAGGACCTTCCTATCTGCTCTGCCTCAAACTGGAAGGTCGGCTGCAACCTGCCCAACACGGGTGGCCCTGCTGGGGTTGGAAATAACGATGGCAAATCTCTCGGCATGACAGCAGCAGGAAAGCCACCCCAGGAGGACACAGTGACAGATTGTGGAAGAAACATACACTTAAGAATATTCTACAGCACGGAAGGCAATCGACTCCCAACTGAAAACTTCCTGGCTGTGTTGCTACTCTTCACCCTGATCTGTCCCTCGGTGCTTTGGGGCCTGTTGAATCTGTGTGCTCTCTATTGTGCACAGGATACACCACGGTGGCTTTTAATGTCTATTCTCAACTCACTGTTGATGGGCATCGGACTGGGACCTTGCCATGGGCCACAGTGGGAGGATTTGTCCTCAGAAACTAGCAGACACTGTGGCTGAGACTCGGTGCCTTCTTTAGTTGCAACGATGAGTGGGCTCAGCTGCTTAACTTAAGTTTCCTCGTTTAAGTACATTCACAGGCACCTCCGAAGAAATGCCTGGTGAGCTCCTTCCAAACAAAGCAGAGCAAAAAGCCACAGAACATCCTACGGAGTGCAGTTCTAGTGGTCACCGCTTGGGGGCGCCAGCAGTGGGACTCAACTGCACTGCAAATGGCGTGGTATGATTCCACGCACAGGAGTCATAGTGTGTTACAGAGGAGTAACACTGAGACCAAAAGGTTGGGAGTTCCAGTCCACCCAGAGGCTCTGCAGAGGAAGTGGGGGCAACCTACTTCAGGACGGAAATATAAAATAAAAATCAGCCATTGGAAACCTTTTCCACTGCACTGAAACTCATGAAGAAACCCGGATGCTGAGTCATCTGGAAAAATACTGGTCTGCAGAGCTGACATCTGGACACGCATAGTGTGAAACTGACCTCACATTGAAGACAAAAAGCAAGGATGGGGAGATCCTCCCGGTTCTTTGGGGTACATCTGCAATAAGGAGCAGGGGCTGTGAGAATTCCAGACCTCTGCAGTGAAGATACTCACAACCAGTTCTGAACACTCCCTGTTGGGGGTTTTCTCCCACTACTGAAATCAGCCGGCATCCACGGGGAGTCCTTCAGGAGAAACAAGGAAACCATCACAGAATTCCTAAGTGTGCATTCCCTTCCCAACACACTCTTCCCTCCTTTCTCTTTTTCTAAACGATTTTGTTGGATGGTGCGTTACTGAGAATACAAACAGAACATACATAAACTCAAGTGATTTCCACGCGTGGGACCGTTATGCCCCCCAACCCCCACTCCCCGCAGAGTTGTCCTTCTCTTATGAGACCAGAACCACTTCCCCCGACGCATCTGGTCAAAACTTTTCAGTCCCTGGGGTCAGTCTGCTGCCGTCTAGACAATTCTTAAAGAAGTACAATTCTCAGAGCAGACATTTGTTATCAGTTCAGCTAAACATCAGTCCTTTCAAGAAGACTCCAAGTGATACTTTGCTCTAAGGATTAAGGCGTAAAGATTGGTTCAAGTCAATAATTTCCAGGGGTTATCCACTCTGCATGCCTCCAGTAAATCTGGATCCTATCAGAGGTGACTCTGAAATTTGTTCCTGAGGGTTGAGCAGGAGCGGCAAATGGGGGAGCCAATGAAGTAAAAGAATTGACGTGGAAATCTCAAGGGAGGGCTTAAGAAGAAAAAAATAACGTTCTAATGAGAACGGAAAAGAACCCGACTTAGAAGCCCCAAAATCAAGAACATGCTCAACTGAAACGGAAACACAGAAGAGAAAGTTCAGGCCCAGAGTTGCCTCACTGAAGGAAACCGTGGGAAAAATATCAAGTGCTGCAGAATCACAGCAAAAACACATGGATAAAAGCGACAAGAGTCATGGCTCCAAAATGAACGGGTTGGCATCCATTTGTTTCAAGAGAGCTTATGAGATCAAGAGCAGATGGTACTGAAAGAATTAGTCCACAGTCCAGCGAAGGCATAATTGAAAAAGGAGCAGGCAGGAACGGGCAGACTACCAGTCCCAATGTTTAAAGAAGCACAAGCAGCACTGGAAGGCATTTGGAAGACCTCGAGCTAACCAAATGAACGGGATCCAAATACATGCTGATGTCAAAGAACCAGGGACCCAACGGAATGGGGAAATCAACTACCAGAATCCCCAATATCACATGCAAGTAAGGGTTGTTGCTGCTTAAGGTCCTTCAGAAGCAACACTGCATCCACAGGGAGCTGACCACAGTTCTCACCAGATTCACAGATGTGGAATGAGTCATGCCACTGCTGGCAGCAACAGAGAATCCCAGGGAGGTGTTTGCTTGTGGGGCATTGGCTATGCTCAGGCTTTGCACAGTGTGTAACACAAAGTAGGACAATACTCAAGGGCTGACAACTCCAGGACACTTGATGGTGTTCATGCAGAACTCATATGTGCACCCAGAAAGAGTCCTTAAATAGAACCTCAGCATACCAGGACTTTGAGATTACAAAAGCTGCATATCCCTTCACCCTACGTCCTCCATCAGCACGCGGAGCAAAGATTCTCAACAGCTGGAGTGCATGAAGAACATGGCACTGGCATAGGAGGAAGCTTCAGCAACACTCAGGTGGCACAAATGAAGATGACTGGGGCACTCGAAGCTCAAAGATGCTTGCCTTCAGCGAGGATTCAGCAATGCATAACAAGTCAACTTGGAGAAAACCCAAATTCTCAAAAGCAGATCCACAGACAACCTCAAGGGACACGATTTCCTCTTTCTTTCATCCACAGGAGTACGGAAGCAGCTGCGAGGTGGCATCATGAGCTGTCTTGGTTAGGTTGTCTGCACAAGACCTCTTGAGCAGGGTGATGAGGAAAGGGAGAACGATCAAGGCTAAAGACCACCTGGCCTAACCCACGGTATTTTCAATCTTCTGTGCAATGTTGAGACCAGATACACTTTCATCACTACATTTTTCCTGGGTCATGTTTAGGGAGATTTCGCTTACTTGACATAAAACATGGCTGTTATGTAGTCGCCTCCTTGAGAAACAGTGAGGTTACGGAGGTATCCATGAAGCGGCCCACCCACCGCAATCTTCTCCTTGTCACTCGCTGCTGCATACGTGTTGTACCATATCCCTGTCATCTGCAAGGTTTTCATAAGAAACGTGAGTCTTCTAATCCACCCACTTCAGAAGGAAACCAGGTCTGATTACCATCACCTGGAGCTCAGAGTGCCTCTTGAGAGAGCAACCACAGAGCCACCCAACACCAAGGGATTCAAGTCCAAAGGAAGCAGAAGCAAAGCCGTGGTCACGGAGTTGGCTCTGATGCCTGACGACCCCACGGGGTCACTGAGTCTCTTCACTATGAGACAAACCCACAACCCAACCCACTGACACTGAGGAGCAGCTGACTCTCGGCAACCCATTATAGGACCTCTGAGACGCTCTATCTTCCTGGGAGCAGACAGCCCTTTTTCTCCCTGAGACAAGCAGAGTGGGGAATTATGAAGAGCTGTCAGAAAGCAGCATGGCTTTAGGGACACACACATGGGTAGACCAAACCGCATATAGACTCTGATATAACCTCATCTACACGAGAAGTCAAACACACACACACACACATTCTCAACTTCTGCTTTGTACCTCAGGTACCAATTTATTCTCCAACTGTGTTTCCAATTTGGCATAAACCAGACCAAGGACCAGCGTCAAGAGCAGGGTCTTCATGCTGCAGGTGATCGTTGGTCCCTTCCTGACAGGAGCTCAGGTCAGATCGCAGGTGAGACGCTCTGAACATGACCGCACCTTTATATCATTTCTGCTGATGTTCGTCAGCCAGAGGCAGTGCCTCAGAGGCAGTGTCTTCATAACATCCTGCTTGGCAGGTGAGTCGGTCCCTTGCCTTAGGGATGTGCACTTATGATGCTATCTTCTGAGAAGGTTCAGGTCAGATGGGAAATGGACCTTGCGGGGGACAGCAGGAAGAGGACACGATGGAAACAATGTGTCAAGGGGAGTCACGGGCCACCCTCACCATCGTGGTTGTTTGATTCCGTTTACAGTCACAGAGTTCCTCCATCTCGTGCACGTCCTCCTCTCTTTAAATGACCCTAAAAGCTACCATGAACTATGTCCTTCTGTAGGGACTGGTCTCCCCCGAGGACATGCCTGATGTACGTGAGACCAAGTTTCGTTCTGTGGGATTCTAAGGCGCATTCTGACCATATTTCTTCCAAGACATATTTATGTCGTCTTCTGGTAGTCCATGTAAACTCAACTCCAGTGCTACCTCATTGACTCACCGCAGGTGGAGGGCATGAACTGAAACACAGGGAGCTGCCCGTGGCTTTACCAATTTAAAGGCAGCCTTGACTTCAATAGCCCTCAGACGTTGGTCAAGAGTGCAGGAGTCCTGGAAGTTCAACCCGCAGTGGCCCCTGACTGACAGGCTTTCAATGGCACTTCCTGGAGTTTCCAACTTTCTGCTTGCCAGAGGTCAAGTGTCAGGTATCGCTCTGAAGGGGTATCTACGCAGACATGAACCTACCACCTCTGGTTACCAGCCAAGGATCTGAAACCTGTTGTTCCAGGCCATCGGGTGGCTTCCAATGCTTAGCCGCCCTGTGCACCACGGAAGGACACCCTGTCAGGTCCTGAGCCATCCTCACCATGGTTCCTCAACGTGAGCCCATTGTGGTAGCCACTGTGTCTGTCCGGTTCCTGTGCTGGGGTGGCTTGTATGCTGCGGGGCTGCTGGAGGCTCTGTCACTGGCAGTTGAAGCGCTGGGAGGTTCAAGGGGACAGCTTCCAGAGTAAAGACAGAATGTGCAGGTGGATGCAGCTGTCCACTCCGTAGGGAGTAGCTGCTGAAAACCTCAAGCTCGTTCCTACAAATGAACTGACATCTGCCAGGAAGAGCAACTGGACAGAAGTGGACGAGAAGGCAGGTGCACAAGACCTCTGGAACGTGACACAGGGCTACTATGACCCTGTGAGGGCAATGGTGCATCTGACCAAGTACACGATCTGTTCATGGGATTCGCATGTGTGAAGGCTGAGCAATGACTATGTCAACCCAGAGAGGATGCCTTTGAATTACGATGTAGGCAAGGAATAGGAACTATGCCAGGGACTCCCGTCAAGGAGTCATGGTGATGATGCACTGAGCACCACATTCGGCTGCCGGCCATAACCCACCAGCTTTTCCACTGGAGAAGGTCGAGGCTATGTGCCCCAGAAAAGATTTACAGCCTCAGAAACCCACAGGGCCAGATGTGCTCCTGTCCAGAGGCTCCGCATGAGTCAGAATCGATACTATGGCCAGTGTGCTCCTCAGACGTGATGTTGGTGAGAGTTGATGTCACGTGTTGTGCACATCCTCTTCTGGGGAAACCAGCCAGGAGTCAAAATTGGCGGAGTGGCAGTGTGTTTGGCTTGGTAAGAGAGGGATAGCATGTCAGGCAACGTAGAGGGTTGGTGAGAAAGAGAGGCTCATCCCTTCATGCAGTGGGGTATCTTTGAGGCTACAGCGACAGGTTCACACATAATAAGGGGCTCCGAGGTCTCACTGCACTGGGCAGTGTTGCCCTGATCCTGTGCACAGAGCTGGCTAATTGGCCCCCCACAAGGCAGATGGAAAAGATATCTTCACTGTTTCAGGTTGTCCGGAGCTTTGTGAAATCGAACTTCCATGCATAGTGTTAGAATTGACTTCATTCTTCCTCCAAACTGCCAGGAAAGTCAACTGGACACCCAAGGTCAGAAGGGCCACAAGGAAGAGACAAACAATGCACAGTGCAGTGTAGCCTCGAGGAAACACTTATTTTTCCTCTAGTTCAGTGGTTCTCCACCTTCCTCATGCCGTGACCCTTCGTACATTTTCTCATATGGTGGAGGACCCCCAACCATTAAATTACCTTCGTTGCTACTTCATCACTGTCATTTTGCTGCTGTTATGGATCGGGCGACCCCTGTGAAAGGGCCGTTCGACACACACCCCTCCCCCACAGGAGTCGCGACCAACAGATTTGGAACCACTGTTCTACTTCTTTAATCCTTCCACCCTACACCACTATCATGAACCAAATACTATCTTACAAATCAGGCTGGACCAGAACACATATACTGGTTCAGCAAAGAGCTCTCTGCTCTTTTCTTAACCATGCTCCTCTCCATACCCCAGTTAATGGTGCAGTTGATTCATGAAGTCCAGTCAAAGTGCCTCAGGGAATCCTTGGGATCCGAAGGGTTTCCTCTGCTAATCTGAAGGGTGCTGGATCACCAGGTCTTTTTTCTTCAAGGGAGACTTGAACCTCCAATTTTCAGTCAGCAGCTGATCTAGGTTAACATGTTAGCCTGGGTACATAACAGAAACAAATCCACAGAAACTCTTATGTATAAGAAGGAGTTTTATATAAAGGGGAAGTGCACATTTAGAAAGCATCCCAACCCAGTGCTGTCCAAGCCCATAAGTCCAACACAAGCCCATATATCTGACACCAATCTACAAAGTCCTCCATCTCACAAAACACACACAATTACGCCGACTGCAGGTGGAAAGCAGAATCACTGAGTGTGTGAACATCTCTGGGCTGGCATGGGTCTCCATGCGGCTGCTCCAGCACCCAGAGCTCCATCAAGGTAGTTCCATGCAGCTTCTCCTCAGGGATGTCTTGCAGGAAGTGAGCCTTGCCAGTTGAAGGAGGGAACTGGCTAAAGCAGCTGCACCCTGGTCTGATCATCAGAGTAGGAGACCTGAGAACTAGAAAGGTGAGGCTCACCTAGCCATTTATCTCTCGGCTCTTCAATTACTCCCATGTGTTCATTGGCCAGGTTGACTCAATAAACTTTAATAACTTCAGTAACCCCTGTACCACCCCATAACCAAGACAGATGGCATCCAGGTAATTCAGTCACAACCGCCACAAACGTGTGGAAAGTGCAGTGTGTTCCCATGGTTACTTAGGTTGGTGTATAATCTCCAAGTCTTTCTTCTGAGGGCTTCTGGGTGGGTGTGAACCTCCACCATTTCCTTTGTCATCAAAGTAGCCAATGCCTTGCCCATTCTCCTCTGTCCAACTCTCTACACAGCTTCGCATCATTCACGATTCAGAAGGTCAGTTTCTCTCATCAGACAATTTCCCAACACCTGAAGTCCAGAACCATGAGGCAAATCTGTGTGTGTGTGTGTGGGGGGAAGTGTTTCAGGAGAGTGGCCGTTCCAACTCACACCAGGAATCCAAAGCATCCATGGGGCCATCTGTGGCCATCAGGTTTACAACATGGGACGTGTTACGAAGCAATTCTCCTCCACCCTGTGGGGTGGCTATGACGGAGAATCAGGTACATAGGAAGCCCTGCAGTTTTCTTTCTGACTCTGGAGATTTATGAGGGTAGCTAGGAAGTTACCAAACAGGAATAATTCCGAAGTTCTTTTGTCTGCAATGCCCCTTCTCTGTCACTCTGGAGAACATGCCTCGCGCTGCTCCTCAGCTTCTGGGCAGTGCGGTCCCTCAGTCTTGCCTGGCTCTTGGGTCCGGGAAGCCTGTTCCTCCCAGTGTCACGGCTGCTCCTCTGCTCTGTCTCATGGTCTTGGTGCCTTGGCCTCCATCACCTCCCTTCAGTCAGGGGTCTCACAGGGGCTCCTCTGACAGCTCTTCTTTCTTGGCGGTCACGGGTTCTCTCTGTGATTCTGAAATCACTTTCGGAACCCTCACAGAGCCAAGGAGGCTCCACGGGATCTTTAAATCATGTAACTTTAGCCAATTGACCCCTACAGCTCCTACTTTCAGGGACACAGAGAGCATTCTTCCCCCTTTGTCTCCTAATTCCGGGTCCGTGCACGTTTTGTTACAATATTTTACCTTTCCTCCAACTGTTCTTTGAACTTTACTGTGCATGCATTCAAGTTGCTTTAGCTTTTTAATTTTATGAAAAGATTACTTTATTACTTTATTACTATAAAAGATTACTTTATTACTTTATTACTATAATGGATAGCTTTGGAGACCCTGTGAGGCAGTTCTCCTCTGTCCTATGGGATTGACACGTCAGTGGGTTTGATCTGGTTTCCTTTAGGTTAGAATTGTCCCGCCGGGACTTCCGATATCAGTGGCTCATGGTAAAACATTCTGAGGCCGGTGTTTTTCATGGTCTGTGATCCTATCAGCACACCTGGCTACGGTCTAGTCATGGTTTTATCTCTTACCTCTACTGCCCTTTTGATTTTCTGAGTCTTGACATGAAGGGGACCGTTGCCATTGCAGTTGGAGTGGCTGGCTGTGCACACCTGAAGGTCTGTGGTTTGAACCTGTCGGTGTCTGTAAGAATTCACCCTAACCGCTTTAGCGTGCAATTTCTCAAGATCGTCATGGGATTAGCCAACAACATGTCAGTGGACTCCGATTAAAACACTAAGTCGTCCTCTAAGAGACGGAGCGGTGCCAACCCATCAGGACCCTTGTGAGAATGGGATGGGCAGTCAGGACAAATAGGATGACCTTCAATTACTTAGTGGACGTCGGGGGTAGGCACACACCTACCATCGTCACAAAGAGGGAATCTCATCAGTTCCTGGTCATTCTCACTCCCCTCCCACGTCTGTAAGATGCAGCCCATCGTTGATAGGAGCTGTGAAGGTGGCTTCTTGGGGTCTCAGACTGCCGCCATCTCAGATGACCAGCATCTGAATCAAGGGCCTAGGGAACAGGTCCAATCCCTGTCCTGGCCTTTGGGCGATGCAATGCCTGGCTGCAGGGGTCCACACACATTGGAAACTCTGCAAGGGAAATACATGGCATTCAGTTTCCATCAAAATCACTGACCAGGAAACCTGTGGGGACAGCTGTCCTCTCAGGACAAGCTCCACCATGAGTCTGCATCAACTCAACAGCAATGCACTTTTCTTTCTCTTGTTCGGTAATTACCAAAACAAAAAAAAATTATTTGACTTTCCATAAGCTTTCTAGTACCTGGAAAGCCTTCGGGAGCTTTTGGAGATCAACAAACAAAGACAGGACTGAACTAGATATGCCATCTTAGTGACACGAAGAGCAGCTTCCAGAAACAAAGCAGCCATTGTCTTGCCCTCTGTTTACCTTCTGGTTCAGGCGCTTGTGTCCACATTTCTGATGGATGAGTATGCACCTGTTCTTTGTCCTCAGTTCCAGGGTGTCACTGCTCTACCGAAAAGTGGACCTTGGCCAAGTGCTTGGCTTCTAACGCAGATATTGGTGGGTGGAGCCCAGGGGACAACCCCCTGGGAGAGAAAGACCATGACATCTCCTTTCGTAAAGACTGACAACCCTGGGACTCTGCGGACAGTTCCCTGTCCTGCTGTGCCCTTCCGACTTGGACTCCACAAGACACAGGGCTGAGTGAGTTTTGAGTTTTTTGGCTTCAGTTCAGGTCTCAGAGATTGTGTCCTCATCGATTGGTGCTGACCCCACGGTACAGGATTATCCATTCTCCCACACCATTTCTGGGTTCCTCGAGCGAGGGTGGCATGACAGCAGGATGGTTACTTACGACACTCTGTGGGGTCGTACACAGCTCTTCTCTCATGCCCTGCACATGCTCAGGAAGGCAGTTCTTCTAAATGGATTTGGGGGCAGACACCTGATCGCACAGCCTCATCCCTGAACAGAATGGCCCCCCATGATGATTTAGACACCTCACGTCCTCTCTCCTTAACACATCTGTCAATTCATTCTCCAGCCTGATGTAAATTTGTCTCCTGGAGGTCATCCATTAGAGGACAGACAGACATGTCTCCATAACTGGATTGCAAGTGGGCATTTGTTGGGGGTCATAACCTACCCTTTCTCTGCACTGTAAGGCAAGAGTAATGTACCTGAGAGCTCCAACTGTGTAACTTTATATTTGCATTTATTTACATATTTTAAAACATTTTACTATGAGATCTTACACCTCTGGCAACAATCCACACATCAATTTTATTGATCACATTTTTACATCCTTGGACATTTATGTTCTATTGAGACCTTGGTGACCGCTCCGCTTTTCCTCCACCTTCCACCACCCTTGTGACCCATGAATAAATTAAAAGTTATTATTATTTTCATACCTTATACGCACTACCATCTACCTCCCCTACAGTTTCTGGCGTGCATCCTCTGAGGGGTAAGTGGGAGTGCAGGGATGCGGGTCTGTGTTGATCCAGGAGCTCAGTTTCTTTCGTCGTCTGTAAATCTACAGACACCGCAGAAGGCGTGAGTGGAGACTAATGAAGTCCCATGGAGAAGGGGACCTGTTTCCTTAGAGCAGCGGTTCTGAGCCTGTGGACCGAGAGCCCTCTGTGGGTCAAACGAGCCTTTTACAGGGGTCATGCCTGATTCATCACAGGTGCAAAATGACAGGGATAGAGTAGCAATGAAAATAACTTTAGGATTGGGGGGGGGCTCCCCACCATGAGGCAATGTATCAAAGAGTCACAGCATTAGGAAGGTGGAGAACCCATAAGATGGAATGACACAATGCCTGAAACTCTGGACTAACATGAAGAACTAGCCGTGTGAATGGCACAGGGCTAGTGCTGATGCCTTCTGTTACACACAGAATCACTGTGGGTCGGAACCGACTGACAGCCCCAAACAACATCTGTATGACAATGGATTGTGGGCCATGGTCACGGGACCAAAGGTAATAACTTATTCCAGTGGCTGATTAACTCTTGTCTGGAAGCCAAAGAAACACAAGGGACTCATATCTCCATATGAAGCCATGTTGTAGGAGCTTTACACAGGGAAGACATCTCTGGATCTGCATGAATGGCTCAGAGGAGACACTGAGAAGACAGTGACAAGTGCAGTATCTCCTTCCCACCAGAGGTCAGAAACACAGACAACACTCCAGGTCCCACAGAGGGATGCCAAGACGATGACCACCAGCAAGTCCCTCACTGGCTTTGAGGCAAAAGTGACCCCAAAGACCAGGGTTTTCCTCCTCAGAGTCGGCACTTCCAACACTCGATCTCTCTCAGGATTCACGGAGCAGACATTGCTGCTCTTTCACAAGAAACCTGGGGGAACAGATCTTGTGCTAAAAGGGTTTTTGTTTTGTTTTGTTAGAGAAATAGAGTGGAAAAAATGAACTGCAAACAGTCTACATGTCCTTAAAGAATTGCCAACCAGGATGTTTACGATTGCTGTTTCGCGAAGATGTCTTCGGGAACCCCATGATAAAGAGTCACATGGAAATACAGGAGGCATAATAGGAGGGAAGAATACACAACCTCTACAGCAGGTTACCTTCTACTGGCTCTTCAGAAGGCAAGTGAACAACACAGCAAGATGAAGACTCTACTCCTGATGCTGGGACTCGCCCTCACCTGCGCTGCCCTGGACACTCTGCCTAAAGAAAAACTCTCAGTGGTAATGAGGAAATCCCAGCACAGAGGGGTCTTCTTTTATGCATGTGCATGTAGCTTTGAGGGATTGTATTGGTGTTTCCAAATGTGTGCACCTGGGTCTACACCTGTAAGTCCCCAAAGCACAGTCTTTTGATTTATTGGGTAATGATAAGTTTCTATGACCAAGCCCCACGAGAGAATGCTGATGCAGGACACCTTGATGCCTTGCTTGGCAGAAATATGCTCCATATGATTTTGCGTGGCTGGTTTTTCAGAAGCAGGTAACTGGAACTTTCTGGTGGGGTCTCTTCTGGGCAGAGTCTGTCCGGCAACTCTCTGGTTTGAATGGAGTGCTGAAACACGGACACCATCAGCAACATGCTGTGTTTCCACTTTCTCCCTCTGTACTTCACATGAAATAACACAGTGGATGTGAGTTGGAACCACAAACAACATCAAGGGCATGCTGCATTTCTACCTGTCTCCCTCTGTACTTGCCCTAGAAATACACACTGGATGTCAGGTGGAAATAGTAGATGATGTCACTGTGTAATCTCCTGCAGGGATTTCTCACTTACATTTCCTATCTTGCCATTGTGTTTGATGTTATTGTTGTTAAATGCTTTTTATCTTAAACACATGCACTTTTGTTCTTATGCAACTGTGTGGCATTCTTCTTGAAGACGTTCAAGAAAAAGACAGTCCCGTGCCAATATTTCTCACGAATGTTACTTTTAGATCAGAGAAAATTATAAACCACTCTACATTGCCTCCACCAACCCAAACAAGACAAAGGACGGTGGAGATTCCAGTGTTTTCATCCGTGAGTTTGTGCGTCTCCCGCTAGATGGACTCATCAGATTAGGATTCTATATCAAGTAAGTAAACATTTCATGGAATGAAAATGAATACAGCAACCTGGTTACCAAGAGAGAATCCACCTTCCTTGGTTGGAGAGAAATCTCAGGGCTCTGGGTGGTGGCCTTTGAACAGTCTCTAGAGGTGGAGATTTAGGAGCCAAAGTCTGGTATATGAAACCCAGGATTGGTGTACATAGAGAGACAGCAAATAGAATTTTGGTTTGGGGAGGAGGAGTTTACAGTACTGGTGGTGGTCAGGAGAAAGGAAGATGAAATCTTGTAGTCCATGTAGACAAAGAGTGTTTGGATATGGATCGTGGGACCAATTGTCCAAATCTGATTGACATGGTAGAACTATGGAATGCTACAGTGCGTGCCTTAAATTAAAAAGTAATAGAGAGCCACACCTCCAAGGAAGCATCATCCGGCTGTGACCTGCTTCATAGCAGGAATTCCACCTTGGATGTCACATGTCCATGTTGACGTAAAATCACATAAACACACTGTGGAAACGCTTTCATTTCCCAGAGGGTAACTGATAATGTGATTGGTATTTTGCACACTTTTGGTAAAAACTCAAGTCAGGAAGAAATAAGTAGAAATATTTTTGGCTCCTTTGGAATCCTCGTTCAGATTCAGAAACATGTTGGAATATGGTTGGGGTTTCTAAAGGAAAGTTAAGATGAGGGGCAGAGAGGGCAGTGATGTTTGGGGATTGTGGCAGTCTGGTAAGAATGAGTGAATTAAACCTGGGATAGCACAGGTGTGGAATGCATTTGAAGGGGAAATGAGTTTTCAAGTTAGGGAGCAAGAAGAGGGGAAAGAAGGATTGTGTTCTGAATTACTCAGGTATTTTAAAAAGAAATACTTTAACACTTCAGTGTTCAAGAAGTGGGGGGAAGGGTGTTCCAGGGCGCTGTAGACAGGAAGCAGGGTGATGGCATCATAAGGTCAGAGTTCTCAGAAAGGAGGAGGAAGCGATAACGCTGAAGAGGATTTTCTGCTGTGGATATGGTTTGAACTCAGCATCTCCAGACCACCAACAGGTGCCAATGGAAGTTGGCAGTCGGCTACATTCTGTGCTTCCTTCTGATCATGCACCTTCTGGGAACTCTTGGGCACAGGATGCATTCAAATACCAAATAACAGACAGTTTTTGAAATTCTGTAAGTAAACAATAACGAGTTCTTAAATCTGACATAGAAAAGAGATCTAAAGAGAAAAGATTTTGGACTTGGGTTGGGGTATGTAACGAGCTAGGTTTTCAATTTGACATTAACTCCTGAAATATTTGAGTGCAGAACTTTGTCTTTATCTTTCTCTGTATCTCTTTCTCTTTGTGTGAATCACGCGTGCATCCAAGCGTGCGCGCGCGCATGCACACACACACACACACACACACACACACACACACACAGATTTTGAATGATGAAAGGAAACCAGCATTGAAAACATCATGAACAAAGGCGCTGGGACAATGGGTAAGGTGCCTATGGTTCCACATCTAGCCGAGAGTCATATAACCTTCCAGTAGAATAATCATATGTTGCCAGCAATTCCTTTTGCTTAAATTAGAAAAAAAATGAACAGGGTATCATTTTCCTTATCATGTTGAGAATGCATGCTTCCTACTGTTTTTAACTCCTCCGTACATGTGGACACATGCTTTCAAGCAACTTTACTGAGATTCAATTTTCTTCCCACGAGAATAATTGTCCGAGATTCACATTTCAGTGGTGACAAATGTCTGGCCCCTGTAAGCAACATCGCACTGAACACGCATCAGTGTGTCTGTAGCTAAGAGAGGAAGGTGGTAATCGTCCTGACAAACACCCATCCTTGGAGTCACTGGTGACTGTGATCAGGGTGTGACTCCGCGGTTCTACAGTTGTCACATGATGAACAGGCCCGCAGAGTCGCACCTTGTTTGATTTCACTCAGTCTTACTGCATTTCACCAGTTGCATTATATTCCAAATGGAAGGTCTTTGGAAAGTGCCTCGAGTAAAGTGTACACATGCTGTTTTGTAGACAAGGGGGCTATGCGGACATTGTTGATGCATGCAAGGCCAGACATGAAATCCTAGTCATCCAGTTATGTATTGAATGATTTTATTACATTTACCAATTCAATTGAAAAATTTTTTTCTGTTCTAGCTTTAAAGAACTATGCCTTCCCTATTATGAATATGTATCGAGAAAAGGAAGCAATGAATTTGTTAATATTGGTAAGTACCAGAGTGTTCTCTGGGATAGGCGCTTGTTGAGATTCAATTGAGGGCCAAACTTTCTCACATGGAATCTGGAGATACAAATTTTGCTTCTGCTAACCATCAGAGGTAAAACCAAGTAGAATCCGCTGAATTTTCCAAGCATTTTAATTTGTTACGCAAGGAGATAAATGATATTACATTAAAAGCCCCTTGAAACTTTGAATATAACCAGGAGAAACTAAAAACAAATGCTTAGAATATTTCATGTCAGTCATGGGCAGATGGCAAGGTTCTGTGCCCTTTAAAAATAACCTAAAAGACTACAGTCTGATGGATCCAGTTTGAGTATCGATACGAAGGCCATCTTGTCAAGAGCAGAGATTTTTAAAGCAATCCCAGCCAATCATTTAAGGTATAAGTTGATTCCCATAAGACATGGAATCTATGTCATTCTCCATCGCCCTTTCTCCAAGTCAGATATCGTTAAAAATCAGGTGTTGGTTGAGATTTCTTCCCCTCATTTTGTCTGATTGTTTGATTATTTTTGCTTAATGTTTTAATGGTCATGAAGAACATTATGCATTTTCAATGGCTCAGACTCTAAATCTTTGATGAAAGTTGAGTAGCAGCTCTGTGAAATGGAAATAAGCGAACAATGAAATTATGTGCCCCAGTGGTTGCTTTACAAATCAATTTTATCTCCTCTGTGTAACCGTTATCTCTTATATAAGCTCTCACTGAAATCTTCAACAGCCACTGTGTATCACTCTACAGATCAGCCCATCAACAGGAAACCAACCTACTGCCATTGAGTCATCTCTGACTCATAGTGACCCTGTATAAGATGTCAGAGTCTTTGTAAATCTTTCTAAGAGCAGACAGCCTCATTCTTCTCATGAGTGCCTGAGTGGCTAGAACCACCAACCTTGCCATTCAGAGAACAAAGCTCACTTAGCATCACCATCTTGGCTTCTCAGACACTGATGTGCTTATCAATAAATGTACATGAGACGGCTTTTAAAAGTGGGCAGAGGAAAAGTCCATGAGATTTCGATTTCATTTTTTTTCACTGTCTTTTCAAGTCCCGTCCTCAATGTGGTGGTGGTAGTTCGGCTTCACTAAGTTGATTCTGATTCTTCATCACAACTCTGTGACAAACGGTGGGAATCCCCGTAGGCTTGTAGAGACCGTCCCTTTGCGTGCTTAGTCCTAGCAATGCCAGAAACAATATAGGCATATTTCTTGCTCATTATTTATTTTCTTCCCAGGTCCATTCAACAATAGTGTGAAATTTATTCATATCCTGAGAAAAATTTTCATAGTACTGGACAAGAGGGTAGATAAATTTGGAGGATTTACCAAAACGGCAGAACTTCTGGGTAAGAATCAGCTCCACCCCTGAAAGGAGGAATCAACATCTCCCCGATCAGGGATTCTAGTCACAACGGGCAGGGTGCGATATCACATGGTCGTTCATGCATAAGGACCCCACTTGAGTTTCCAACCTCCTTGCCAACTCGTGGAGATCAATCCGTGTGTTCCACTTCCACTGACCTTAGGGTGGTTTTCAGAGGATGGTGTTTTGGAAGTTGATCACCAGGCCTCTGTGCCAGGACCCCTCTGGGAGCACTGAACCACCAACGGTCCTGATGGCATCCACGTGGATTGTCCATTTGCTCACCTTTGATTCAAAAAGCATTCCAATTCCCATGGAGTCAACTGCAGCCCCAGGTCCCCTCGTGAGGGCCAGGGAGAACTGTGACCCTTAGGATGTTTCAGAATGCATGACCTTTCAGCAGCAGAAAGTCAAGCCATGCTCCCAAGGCGTCCCCAGCCAACATCCACAACAACCACCAAAAGCAGACCCACTGCCATTGTCATGAGGTCGATTCCTACTCCCAGCAGCCAGATGGACATAGCACCTTAACCATTTACATGATCCATGGATTATGTGGACACGCCAAAGGTGGTGTTTTACTGTAGCCCCCGAAAGCCTGCCTCATCTGTATAGTCACAATGTCTCATGGAAACTTCCCACTCTTTATATGCCGATTTTCAGCAAGAAGCACTTCTGTGCCCCAGGAAGACTTTGACAACTTCTTGGATGTTCTCAAAGAAGAGCAGATTCCTGAGGAAAACCTAATCCATGTCATCAAACGAGGTAACTCAGCCACACTTTGCCCTGCGTTTCTAATTGACCTGGCAGGTATGCACAATTTCAGGTAACACATCAATCTCACTTACATCCTCTCTTTGTAAATCATTTGCTATGAGCTAGAGTGTTTACACAGAATCCTCAGTGTCATTAGTGTCGGGTGCTGACCTTTTCCCCTTGTCTTTTTTGTTCTTTTTCTCAAGACAATTGTCCTAAGAATTTTCCAAAGTTGCCAGGAACCCTTCCTATAACACAGACATTTTGAGGGTAAGTTACCATGACCAGTGTCCTTTTCTGCCCTTCCCATCCAGGTAAGGATCTCCCACAGGGATTTCACATGGGCTGTAGGTGCAGAGGTGGGTAAGGGTCGGGATGCTAGGCAGAAGATTAGCACTTGGCAACCATGTCCTGCTCCATGGGAGGAAGGGGAGGTTGCTGCTCCCACAGAGTTCCAGCCTCAGAGACCCACAGTGGAGGCTCCAGTCTGGCCTGTAGGTTCCTGGAGGAGTCAGCACCAATTGAATGACAGAGGTTATGGTCTGGGGTTTGGTAATCGTTCTTCAGGAACTGCTTGATTCTTGATTCTCCAAAAGTATGCACCCAGATGACATTTCCTCATTGATGGTCCCCCTGCCATCGATTCAATCCGGAATCTTGTTATTGTTGTGGATAGATGCCACCACGTTGTCCCTGACTCACCGTGACACAATGCACAGCACAAGGACACACTGACCAGTTCTGTACCGTCCTCACGATTGCATTTTTTAAAGTCTGAGCCCATCGTTGCAGCTACTTTGTCAGTCTTTCTGGTGCACGGTCCTCTTTTATTCTGACCCTCTACTTTGTCAGGCAGGAAGTCCTTCCCCAGAAAATGATCCGTCTGTAGAACACATCACAGCAGCCCTAGAGCGGGTTTCCACAGGGTAAATCTTCAGGGCAACAGACAGTCTCTTTTTGACCTCGAAACAGCTGGTGTGTGTGAATCCTGAGTCTTGCACTGAGTTCAAAATGACTCACCCCACCTCGACTCCACTTTCTGCCTATAACTTGTTGCTGTGAATTCTATTACAAACCTACGGACCCCGCAAAATATACGTAAAAATGCCAGAGAACCTCTTTGTCTACTTACATAAGCTAAGTGTCCCATCTCTCTTACCGAGGGACTGGTTGGTTCAAGTAGCTGACACTTTAGTTCCCAGAAGACAACGTATCCATGTACTACCAGGATCTCTTCTTCTATTTTGTTTCCCTTAAAAAAAAAAACAGAACAAAGCATAAACATAGTTTTTCAGGTCATGATGTTTTAGGTCAGGGAGTTAAGTTCATTCCCAAGGCCAAGACTTCTGGAATCATGAAATCCCTGCTTCTACCATCTCCACAGCCTTGGAATCATTCCATGTGGACATTCACCTGTCTTAGAGACAGACTTTATTAATTTCCAAGTAAGAAAGTATCAAACTCTTCTACCTGACAGATACTCAACTCTAGACACCTGACTACTCTTGAGACTCTTTTAAGATCAGCATGACTCAACACCATGTCCTGGTTTTTCTCCCCCCCCCCCCCCCCACAAGGTACCTGGATGGACAGTCACAGACACAGCTTCCTCGTGGAATCAGAATCATTAGTAGGAAGAGCTCCCTCTGCGTTTCTCTGCAGCTCATGTTCTTCTCAGAGAAGACAGGTTCCCTCCCTCACCTAATCTTTCTCAGTGTCCCCTCCTCTATGTGCGGTTTATCTAGATCATTAAATTGTTCAAACAAAATTATTTACTGTGTACAGGGTTCTTGTTTGTCCTTGCAGAGAAGGGATTCAACTTGAGGCTCAGTAGATATTCACTTTCAATAGAATTCTCTAGGCAGGCATGTATGTAACTGGTGTAAGGAGTGGCCCATGGGAGACAAGGTTGGATTGAGATGGAGAAAGAATTCAGAGAACCAGCCAGCTCAATGGCCTGAAGGGTCTAAACCAGCCTTGGGAAATATTTACTGTACAGATGTGAGGTTGTACACACCTGCCTCCTAAATCTCAATAGAGTAACATATTCATCACGGGGTGTTAAACACCTGGCCAACTGATCAGAGTCGATTAGAGAGCAGCCTACGACAGTTCTCACTGTAATCAGATTCCCTCTCTGTTCTTACAGCTCTCATGTATGAAATAACACGGGAGTCTGTGATCGTCTAGTACAGGATCAGTAGGGAACAATGATGAGACAACATCACAGGCCTCAGTCCAAACCAGAACTCCACACCCATTGCCTTCTAGCTAATTCTGACTCACAGGAACACCCTGGGACAGAGATGACGTGTCCATGAGGGTGGGAAACGCATCCAATCATTACATGAGGAAGAGAAGTGTTTGTTTGGAAATTGCTGATTTCATCCCTAAAAAGACTACATTATGTTTGCAAGTGATATGCTCCTAGACATTGAACCTTGTCAATGACTCAACAGGAACGCCAATGAAACCAATAGAAGGATCCAGCAAACCAGAGGACACAGAGTCAACCTTCAAAAAACAGTTGGACTCCTGACACCACAGGTCTGCAGTGAGCACCTGGAGAGCCACGTGGGGACCTTTGAACCCTGCGTGTGGCTGTGAATTACAACTGAAAGACATCAACGGGTATTATTCACATAATAGTGATTTCATTTGTTTGTAAATGATCATTGTCAAATTGTTGGAAGGGACACACTTGACTCTTCCATCTACGAAGTTTCCCAAACCTACTCTCTACCAGAAGAGGATGCTGGGGGAACGAATTTCAGGACTGGGATACCATTTATCGTAGCTACACAAAGATGAAGTGCGTAGAACCTAATCTTAAAATTGAATGAAAATCACTATCATTTAATTGATTCTGACTTACGGTGATTCTACAGGGCAGGCTGAAAGGCCTGCTGAGGGCTTCTGAGATGGTTATATTTTACTGAAGAAAAAAACTTCATCTTTGGCCGTGGAGTAGCTGGTGATTACCAACTGCTGACCATACAGTTAGCACTAACGCACTAGGACTCCAGACCTAAATCTCTTGGGAGATTTAAAGAATACATAATATATGTAATTAATAATGTCATGTAATTAACCGGTATTTAATTAATCGATAATAATCGATTGATAATATACTTAACATGATGTATACCATATATGTTAAAGCATGTATATACAGATGACAGTCATAAGTTGACCAAACTACTGGAAGGAAATAGGAAAATATTAACGGTATTCAAATAGACTTCTAGATACAAGGCAATCCGACTCTTATTTTAAAGAGATGGGAAATAATGAACCATCAACTTCAGATGGAAAGTAAAGAGACCCTGGCTACAAAAACACTAACACAGTAGAACGAAGTAGACAATCTAAAATGTCCGAATCATTCTACACAGACAATGGAATAATAACAGACACACAGAGCGATGGAAGAGAATTGAGTTCTCATCAGTAACTCCATCCTGTTGTACACAGCTCAGAATCGCCCAAGGCCTGGAAACCATGACATTAGGAAGAGAACATTTCTCTAACACATGGTGCTTTCCAAACTGGATATCGATTTGCAGAAATAGGACACAGAATCCACGTCTCATGCCGCATACAAAGCCAACTCAAGATGAATCACAGATGTACATGTCAAACCTAACACTACACACATCATTGTAAAACAAATACGTGTGCACTTAGGAACCCTCACACGCGACACTCCCATGTTACCAAACGAACGAAAAATCCATGAACAACAGATGATAAACTACATGACCCAGCATCCTACCACTGAGATCATTTCAAGGATCATGGCTTTACTCCCAGGGAGAACTAGTTTAATATATGCCTGAGCCATCATGGTTAAATATTTACTGCATGGACATGAGGCTGTACAGACACATATCTGTGTCCCAAATCTCAGGAGAGCATTGTGTTCATCACAGGGTGACAAAAATTCTTCACCAAATATTCATGGGTGACAAGAGAGCAGCCTATGAATTTACTCATTGTAATCAGATTCCCTCTCGGCTATTATACAACTGTTATGTTTGAAATAACATGGCGAATGTGTTACTATGTAGTACAGGGTCAGTAGTGATCAATGATGAGGCCACATCTGAGGCCTCACTCAAACCCTGAACGTTACACCCATTGTCTTCTAGTCATTCCAACGCACAGGGACAGAGCAGATGTGTCCATGAGGGTGGACACCTCCTCTACTCTTTAAACAAGAAAGAGAGAGTGATGGTTTGGAAATTGTTGGTTTAATCCCTAAAGAGACTAACGTGTATTTGCAAGTGATTTGTGACTATCTATTGAGCATTTAACACACTTAAGCCTGTTGCCAGACACAGTCATACTGTCAGTTGTTAAGCATGAAGTACACACAGAAGACAAAACAGTTGAAACAGATTTCCTAAAACTATGAAACTGAAGTGCATGCCAGCACCTCACCAGCACATGACATGGAGAGTCCATGGACTTAGAAATAATCTTAACAACAGCACAACAAACAAGAAACTAATCTCTAAAGCTATGGAACTCTAAAACACCTCAATCAGAAAAAAAAAATCCAATTACAAAGTGGGCAAAGGACAGGAACGGAAAATTCACAAAAAATCTCACCGAATGGCTAGCAAAATGTTCACAAACATTCAAAATGATCACAATCATTCACCATCTGGGAGATGCAAATCCAAGCACAGATGAGATGTCACCTTGCACCAACAACGACAACCTGATTATAAACCACGGGAGCAATAAATGCTGGGACTGCAGGATGAGCTTGGAACTCTTACCTATGCCCGTGGGAGTCTTATGCATGCTGTAAAGATGTTCTGCCACTCTGGAAAGTGTCACCTCAAATAATGGAGAACAGAAAGTGTTAGGAACCAGCAAAAGCTCCGCTGCGTGTACACCTTAAAGCACTAAGAGTGACCACAGGGACACACAGTATGCACTCCCATGATCACTTCAGCACCGTTCCCTAAGCAAAACGATGCGACAGGTCAAATGTCCATCAGCAGAATGATTAAAAAAGAAAACCTCTGGTGCATGCACACAATAAAATATTATTCATCGCGGAAAAGAAGTACCTAATGGTTTGAATGGACCAGAAGAATAACGGGCTGAGTGATGACAGTCAGTCAAAAAGAGAAAGATAATATATGAGACCAGTAGTATAATGATAACACCCAAGACAGAGACTGTCAATCCAAAGAAAACAGGCTGTAGAGGTTTCCAGGGACAGGAAGGGAAAGATGAAGCAATGCACAGGAGGATGACAGAGACTGATGGGGTGAA
This sequence comes from Tenrec ecaudatus, assembly GCF_050624435.1. NCBI lineage: Eukaryota > Metazoa > Chordata > Mammalia > Afrosoricida > Tenrecidae > Tenrec > Tenrec ecaudatus. Next base: position 3,628,453 of record NC_134548.1, on the reverse strand, counting down.
AGAGTGAATAGAGGCACCTAAGAGGGAGAAGAGACAATGGCGAGGGTGGTAGCATCAGAGTGGACTGATGGTTTAAACTGTTAATATGCAGAGCGGATGGTCGAAAATGAAAACCGCCCCTCACCTAAATCACAATAGAAAACTCACTGAAAAAGGAGTCATGTGAAGGGGAACAGATTGCAAGGATCCACATACATATAACCTCCGCCATGGGGGTGGACAATAGAAAAGTGGGTAAAGGAAGACACCAGACAGGGCAAGATATGCCAAACAATAATAATTTATAAAATATCAAGGGTTCATGAAGGAGGGGGTTACGGGTAGAGAGGGGGAAATGAGCAGCTAATAACAAAGGTTCAAGTAGGAAGCAAACATCTTGAGAATGATGATGGCAACAAATATACAAATGTGCTTGACACAGTGGATGTATGTATGGACTGTGATAAAATGATTTTTAAAAATTAGCCATCAGTGCTTATAAATATTATATTTCTCAAGAATAACTTATGCTTACGTATTGCCTGTTCTTCCATGATAATAATTTACTTTAAGAACCAAAGAAAAACACCTGGAAATCAAAAGATGCTTTTGATAAAAAATGCAATTCCTCTCCTCTGAATCGCTTCATTCCTAAGAAAAATGAAGGTCTAGTCAGAACTATGGTGTTCTTATGAGTCAAACACACCTGAGGAAGACACATTTGGGATGACGTTACAGAACCATTGTCATTGTCTTCAAAATACAACCAAACAACTTTTCACACTTTGCTGCTGCTCACGTGGCCTTTGAATCAAGTCTGATTCAGGTGTGACACTAGGTGTGCGGCACACAAGGTAACTGTGGAATTGTTAAGGCAGTGAATTGTCAAAAGTAGATTGTCAGCCTTACAGCACAAGACGTAGTATTTTCAGTCACCTTAAATACATGTATAAGTTGGATATTGAATAAGGAAGACCAAAGGAAAAGGAGATAATACATTAGATAATGGTATTGATCAACAATACTGAAGCACCAAAGACTGTGGAAATAACAAAGAAATCTATCTCGGAAGAAGAGCAGACATACTGCTCCCTGGAGGCGAGACATTGCAGAGTAGTGATCAGTGATCAGGAGAGACCAGTCCCTGGAGAAGGACATCATGCTAGGTGACATGCAGGGGAAGCGAAAAAGGAGGAAGGCCCTTGATGAAATGGAATGACACAGTGGCTGCAACAATGGCTCAGGAATAAGAACAAGTGTCTGACAGGGCAGGACTGGGAAGTATTACCCTCTGTTGTGCATCAGCTCCCTAGGAGTCCCAACTGACCCAATGACACCTGAAAAAAACATGTTTATAAAGGAGATAACAAGGTCCATTGTCTGCTATGCTTCCAGTGAGACTCACAATAGCCTGGTAATTCTCTCCATATTGTGAGCAAGAGACAGTTAAAGAGAGGTGCAGGAGGAGGGGAAGAGGAAAAGGAGGCAAGGGGTAGAGGGAGAGAAAGGTAAAAGAAGGTAGTCAGGGAGAGAGCTGGAAACAGAGACCTAAATTCACTCCTTGTCTAAAGATTCAGAGGAATTTACACGACTTGGAGACCAGATGGTCTCCCGAGACATTATTCATATCTTATGTGTATCCCCGATTAGGTAAACACCCTGAAGATATTTGTCTCAAAGGGAACATCAGTGTTTGCAGTTATGTTTTAATGCACAGATGAGTGTAATTCATATGGCCATCTTGTTGACTCATGGAACTAGGCTCCATGGAATCCCACACCCTCACATCTACTATCAAGATTTCACCACGAAAACTCAATGGGGGCACAGTTCTACTCTCCAATCATTCATCATTAGGATACAAACATGTATGGTCCTGTCTGCGTCCTCAGATGTGCCTCTCAGCTCCCTGAAGCTTCCCTCCATAATGTCCTGAAGGTATTTACTCAAGTCAACCTGAATACCAGGAAATGTTTGACGTCAACTGTGTTCCCTTTACTTAAGACGTTCTTTCCCAGTTTTCTGTCAAGTAGGTCTACAATTCCCTAGCCAACTAGGAAAGCTCTCCAGGGAGCAAGTTTCTGTTGCGTGTATTTTATAACCTTTGAATTTTTATTCTATGTTTAAGTCGAACTATGAATGAGGAACCTGTTGGTTTTCTTCTTCCATAAAGACTGACACACTCAGAAACCCAAATGGACAGTTCTGCTGTCGTACGGGGCTATGAGTCAGAACTGGCTAGATAGCTGCAATTAATTTGCCCCTTATTTCAGATGTAGGTCTTTGGTCAAGCGATTGGTTCAATATGTTTCTATCTTCTACAAAAAACTTGTGGAACTAAGGAGTTGTGTTTCTTCTCAATGATTCTATTGGTTTTTGTGCACAGTTTAAATTTAAGGGGTTAGTCAAGGATGCCACGTCACTCTTTTCTAAAGAGACAGAGACCAAATAACCAATGACACATTCTAGATGGTCAAGCATTCAGCAAAACATAGAAGGAAGAAGAAATTCTAAGCAGAGGGGCAAAGTGCTGTTGCCTTGTGAGGATTGTCATCCAAGCCACCAAATGTGTAGTGTTCGATAGCTAGTAAAATCACTTTGCTCTCTCCACTGAAAACCTTGGTTTGGTTTCTTATTCTATTAATTAAATTATAGAAATTTTTCAAGAGCCTCCTGGTGTAGGCCGAATGCTTTTGAGGTAACATGGGTCACAGTGAACTAGGAGGACACCAGGAACTGAGGAGGCCGTGAGGGGGTACCAATGGGGGAGGAACAGCTCAAGGGAGGAGAGTGAGCCTGGCTCCACAAGTTGAAGAACAGTGTCATTGTCCCTCAGTGGGTTATAAATTTGTGCGGTTGGCATATGATCTACTGGGTACATTCTCAAGAACAATCTGAACAGACAAAAAGTTCATAAAAGCACACTCAAGGTCTTGATGCATACATATTCCAAAGAATTAAGAGACATTACTACAGAAGCATGAAAGAGGTAGCTTGCTGTTAATCGAAAATACTTAAATTATAGTAAAATTAGGATTTAGTTAGCTGTTGGAAACCAAGTAAAAAGAATATAGGCACCCACAATCTCTTTGATGCATAAAGACCCTCCAGAAATAAGAGACATAATCACAGGAGGGTGGAAGAGGTAGCATGCTCTTGATAAAAATATCTAATATATAATATTAAGCTGTAGTTAGATGTTGTAAGCGCTCAGTGCAGTCACCCCTTCCCGTGCAGGAAGAAAACGTTTTGTGACTTATGTCAGCGATGTCCTAACTCAGGAAGGGGGTGGGCAATGCCATTGAGATGAAGCTCCAGTGATTTCTCATGATCCAGAACAGAGGGATGTGAAGATCCTGGTTACCAAACAGAGTGCTTTGGGAAGATGAGTACAGGTAATGCAAAGGATAAGCCTGACTGGCATGGCTAAAACCTTGTCAGTTTTTCCCCACTATGATCCAACTGGGACTAACTAGTTTTTTTCATTTACAATATTTCTTTGTTCATTTTGGGGTTCACAACAGATGTGTTGAGTCATTGGGGCTGACCCTCTTAAATTTGTGTTATGTGTTTCTCTGATGTTCAGTATATGATATGATACCCAGCATTGGAGGACTACAGGGAAAGCAAGCAGGATACAGGTGTCTGGGTCGGGGGGTGTACAGAAGGGGGAGGAATGGGGCTGGTAAAAGGCACCTGATGTCAAGGAGTTCCAGAAGACAAAGAATGTCTTAAAACTGACCGTAGTATTAATTGTACAATACTGCCTGATGTGATTAAACTGTGGAATGATATGATATCTGCATTCACATCCAACAAAACGGTTTAGAAAGAAAAACATAAGTCACATCCAAAGCCTCCCCCATTTAGATCAACAACGGAATACAGCGCTTCAGGGATGGTGTGATAACCACTGGTGACACAAGCTAATGTTCCTGGGACATGACATTGAGAAGGTGACAATCCATAGCAACTCCCTGCACCAGAACAACAAACATGGGCCCTCCTGCACCCTCCTCACATTGTTCCTGTGCCTGAGCCCATTGTTACAGCCAGTGAGGATTCCGCTTGTCGGGGGTCTTCCTCTCCTTCACGGCCCCTCTACTTCACCAAGCCTGATGCCCTTCTCCAGGGACTTGTCCCTCCCGGCAAAAAGTCCAGAGTATATGAGACAAGATCTCACCATCCTTCTAACTAGAGTACACTCTGGCCCTACTCCCAACTCAGATCTGTGTCCTCTTCTCAATCAATGTTACTTGTAATATTCTTTGACAAAACTACTATTCAAATACATCCCTTCTTCTTTGGCCTCCTTTATTCAATGTCTACCTTTCACAGGCTTGTGAGGCACTTAGGAGTCCTTGTGTCAGGATGGTTTCATATTTTCCAGGATGTAGTTCTTCCCTTTCCGATTAAAGTCGATAGGAGTCAGCATTGTACTACATACATGTTACTATGAGACATGGAAAGTAACGTGATGTGGGTGAGGCCATGAGAAAGCTATGTATGGGAAACTGTTTCCTTGGTTAGCAGCTAAACCTGCCCTTTGTCACACTGTTTGGGTATCAAGGGTCTCCTATTTTATTTATGTTGTATTTTTGCCATGAACAAGGGTCCTAACTTCCTTGTCAGTTTCAACTGTAACAGAGATCAGGTTGACTAGAGAAACTCAAGTTTGCTCTGCAAGCACGAGGCAGAAGGAAACTTAGGTTTGCTTCCTCCAAACTACTCAGAAAAAGGAAGGGAAAATCAATTTGTAGACCTTAAATGGTCAGTATCAAGGTCATTTCAAAATGAATCTTCACAAATAGTGCTGTCTGGATGGGATTATAGTCATTCACCTTCAGGGAAATCTAATGAAGGCAACTATTATTCAAATTTATGGACCAACCAAAAAGGCTGCTCCTGAAGAGGTTGAAGAGTTTTATCAACATCATCAATCAGAAATTGATCAAACATGCAATGAAGATGCATCGATATTTATGAGTTACTGGAATGCAAACATTCAAAACAAAGAAGGAACAGTATTTGGGAAATGTGGACCTGGTGATCGGAGCTAAAACAAAGATCCCATAATAGAATGTTGGAAGCCTGATGGCTTGTTTATCGCAAATATGTTCTTTTTACCACAGGATTGAACACTATACACGTGGAGTTCTCCTAATAGATAGCACACAAACCAGACTGACGTCTGTGGGAAGAGATATTGCAGAATCTCAGCATCAGCAGCTGAAACCTGGCCAGGCGCTGATTGTGGACAAAACCCTAAATTATGTGCAACTTCAGGCTGAGCTGAAGAGAATTCAATGGAATCCAGGAGAGCCAGAATACGACCTAAATTCTGTCCCACCTGAATATCAAGTACATCTCAAGACGAGATTTGCTGCAGTGGAAGCGATTACCAGCAGGTATGCTGAGCCGTAGAAGGACAACAAGACCATGATTCATGAAGAAAGCGAAAGGTCATTAAACAGACAGGGAAGAAAATATCAGAAGGGATGTCAGTAGAGACACAGAAAGTGGCTCTTAATAGTGGAGTAGCTACACAAATGGAGGAAAGGATGAAGTCAGAGAGTGAAAAAGAACATTTCAAATAGAGTTCGAAAAAACAATGGAAAATATTCTAATGAAAGGGCAAGACTAAGATGAAAACCAAAAGGGAAGAAAACGCTCAGCATAAATGAAAGTGAAAGAACTGAGAAAAAGTTCAAGAATTGATTTGCAATATTGACAAATTCTATATGCAAAATACTAAATGGTGCAGGAAACAATAAAGATGTTTAGAATACATAGGTACTGCACCCCCACCACCAAAATGCATCTTTTATCAAAGGGAACGTAGACCTAGGAACCGATGGACTTTAAGGAGCAAGTTGAAGCTGCACTGAAAGCATTAGTCAAACAAGGGCTCCAGTAATTGGTAGGTGAGACCTTGTGGACATGTGATCAGGAGAGACCAGTCCCTGGAGAAGGACAGCAAGCTGGGTAAAGTGGAGGGGAAGCGAGAAAGAAGGAATGCCATCACTGAGATGGAATGGCACAGTGGCTGCAACAATGGCTGAGAAATAAGAACTGTGAGATGCGCAGGACAGGGAAGTGTTTCCTTCTGTTGTGCCCCAGGTCCCTAGGTGTCAGGAATGACCCATGGGCACCTGATAACAATATGGTTAAAAAGGAGATAACAAGGTCCTTGTCTGGTATGCCTCCATGAAGAATCACCATAGCCCAGGATGTCTCTCCACATTCAAAGAAAGAGATAAAGAGAGGTTTAGTAGGAGGGGAAGAGGAGGAGGAAGAAAATGAGGAGGAGGAGGAGGAAGGAGGGGAAGCAAGGAGAGAGAGAAGAAAATAACAAAGTCCTGAAGTCATCTCCTGTCTAAAGATTGACGTGTAGACAATCTGTGAGACCAGATGGTCTTTCCTGACATTTTTCATGTCCCGATATGTTTATTCTCCCCCAGGTGAACACCCTGAAGATATCTGTCGAAAAGGAAATGTGAATGTTTGCAGTGTATGATTTAATAGGTGGATGAGTGTAATTCATTGGCAATCATGTTGACTCAGGGTTCTAGGCTCCAGGGAATCCCACACCGTCGCATCTACTTCCAAGATTGCACCCAAGAAAACTCAGTGGGGCACAGTTCTACTCTCCAGTCACTCAACATTAAGGATACAAATGCATATGGTCCTGTCTGCCTCCTTGGATGCATCTCTCAGCTCCCTGAAACTTCCCTCCATACATTTCCTGAAAGTATTTTCTCCAGTTCAACTCCATACCAGGAAATGAGCTTCCTTGCAGTTTAAGTGTGTTTGCTGTCTTCAAGGTGTTCTTTCCTAGTTTTCCCTCAAGCAGGTCTGCATGTCCCTAACCATTGAGGAAAACTCTCCAGGGAGAAAGTTTTAGTTGCATGTATTTGATATCCTTTGATTTCTGATTCTGTTTGGCTTTAGGTGCTAGCTATGAATGAGGAACCCCATTGGTTTTCTTCTTGCATAAAGATTGACACACTCAGTAACACAAAGGTACAGTTCTGCTGTTGTACGTGGCTAAGGTGACTCAAAAGTGACTAGATAGATGAGTTTGTCCCTTTTTAATTTTGAGATGTATGTCTCACATGGTTTTCTCTTCTACAATCAACTTGTGGAACTAGGGAGCTATATATTTTTTTAAATTATTTCCATTGTTTTGCTGTGCATAGTGTAAATTAAAGGGTTAGCCAAGGACACCAAGCCACTCTGTGCCAAACATCCGGAGAACAAATGACCAATGCTGCAAACTAGACGGTCAAGCATTTCCGCTAAAGCAGAAGTCAGGATGAAGAAGGGAAATTCTAAGCAGAGGGACCGAAGTGCTGTTCTGTAGTGAGGACTGTCTTCCAAGTCGCCAAATATGTAGGACTGAAAATTCACTTTGCTCTCGCTGCAGTGAATGCTTGGTTTGGTTTCTTATTATTTTTGTTACATAAATATTTCAAGAGCCTCCCGGTGTAGGATGAACGATTTTGAAGTAACATTGGCCACAGTGAAGTAGGAGGAGGATACCAGGAATTGAGGAAGCTGGGAAGATGTGTAAATGCGGAGGAACAGCTCAGGGGAGGACAGTGGGAATGTCCCCACAACTTGAAGACCAACGTCACTGTCCCTCAGTGGGTCATTCAGACACTGTGACATTGGCATATGGTCTGCTGGCTGGGTACATTCCCAAGAACAATGAGAAAAGAAGGCAAATAAATAAAAGCACTCTCAATCTCTTTGCTGCATATATATTCTCAAGAATTAAGAGACATATTCATAGAGATGGAATAGCCTGCAGTTGATTAAAAACTTAAAACATAACATAATGAAGCTTTAGTTAGATGTTGGAAACCATAAGTGTGAGAACCCCTTCCAAGAGAGAAATAAATATGTTCTTGGTCAAGGGATGTCGTACTCCATGAAGGGGGTGGATATTGCCAGTAACATGAACCTGTGGTGATTTCCCATGATCCATGTGGTTGTCACCTAATGTGGTGTCAATTTAAGGATTAATGGTGTAGAGGTGGAGTCTAGGGTATTCATCTGGAGATAGCAAGGAATCTTCTCTGTGGGCATGGCCTTCTCCTGAGATTTCTGGAAATCTGGTTCTTCCTCCTTGGAGGCGGAAGACACTTTTCTCTCTCTGCCACTCCCTGGGAGACATTGCAGAAGACAAGCCACATGGAGGGAACCAGACCTCTGAAGCCAGAGAAGCCACAGAGAGATCCCTGCCAGCGCTGAGATGCTTATAACACTGCTGGATCCAAAGACGTTCTACCTACTTGCTTGGGACTCTCCTGCATTTGGCTTCATTGCATGTCTTTCTTGTATCAGAAAAGGAATTTAGAGATTGTTATCAGACATATGGGTTAATATCGGACTTATGGACTTGATCTGGACTGGGCTGGGATGTTTTTTCAATATTCAATTGCTCTTGTATATAAATCACTTTCTTATATACGTGTGTATAGATGGATTTGTTTCTCTAGTACACCAACACTAACACAATCCAAAATAGAGGGGTGAGAAAAACCTGGTTGCGAAACAAAGTAAATTGGAGCGATCAAATAGTTATCAAAGTGATAAACCTAACTTGGTTAAAACCCTGTCAGTTGAACCCACCTCTGAGTGCCACTGAGACTGATGTAATTTTCAACATTTTCTGTATTTCTTTGTTCATGTTAGGGTTTATCACAGATGTGTTTGGTCCTTTGGAGTGACCCTCTTGAACTGTTGTGTTTGTCTGTTGTTGAGTATATGATGCCCAGCATTGGTGGACTATGGGGACAGCAAACAGGGTAAGGGTTTCTAGGGGCTCCTGGGCGGTTGGGTGGAGGAGGGGAGGTAAAAGGCATCTGAAATCCAGGAGTTCCAGAAGACAAAGAATGTTGCAGCAATGGTGCAATACTGCCTGATGCGGTTTAACTGTGGAATATGATCTCTGTATTCACTTCCAACGAAGTGGTTTAGAAAGAAAAGTCAGATCTAAAGCATCCTCCATTTAGATGAACACGGGCGTACGACGCTTCAGGGTCGGTTTGATAAACACTGGGGAAACAAGCTGCTGTTCAAAAGACATGACTTTGAGGAGGTTACACCCTACGGCATCTGCCTGCATCCTAGAACAAGTCACGGGCCCTCAATCTCCTCCTCGCCATTGTTCCTGTGCCGGAGCCCAGTGTTACAGCCAGTGACAATCCATCTTCTTTCAGGTCTTCCTCTCCTTCACAGCCTCTACTTTACCATGCCTGAGGCCCTTTCCAGGTCCTAGTCTCTCATGACAACATGTCCAAAGTATGTGTGTTAGTCTGGGTAGACCAGAGAAACAAATCCAAGACACTCATATGTGTATAAGAGATTAAAAAAAAAAAAGAGAGAGAGCTCTCTCCATATAAAAGGGTAATTGTATATATATATTTTAAATCCTAGCCCAGTCCACATTAAATTTGTTAGTCTGATAATATCTCTTATTTCTGATACCACTCTGTAAATTCTTCTTCAGGCTCATTCAATACATGCAATGACTCTGATCATAGGAAGATCACAGGCTAATACGTAGAAAGTCTTGTGGATCCGGAGGCAGTGGAAGCATCCTAGCACGGGCGTGGGCCTCCATGTGGCTCCCCAGCTCCAGGCTCTGGCTGCCATTAGCATAGCTCCATGTGGCTTGTCAACAGGAATGTCTCACAGGGAGACGAAGCTGAGAGGGCATCTCTGCCTCCAGGGGGGCATTTAGGAATTCCCAGAATCCTGAGGAGAAGGCTATGCCCACATGGTGGTCTCAGTGGCTATGGAGGCATTGACAGGCTAGACTCCACCCCTTGGAAAGTTGACAAGAGAGTATGTAAATGCCACATTTTATAAGACAAAATCTCACCATCCTTGCATCTGAAGTGCACTCTGGCCGTACTTCCAATACAGATCGGTGTCCTTTTAGCAATCAGTGTTACTGCAGTATTCTTTGACAGTCCACGCTTGAAATGCATCAGTTTTGCTTTGGCCTTTATTCAATGTACAACTTTTACAGGCACCTGAGGCACTTAGTAGCCCTAGTAGCAGGATGGTTTTACATTCCCCTGCAATGAGAAAGGGCCACCGTTTCAAATCTCTAACTGCTCATCAAGAGAAAGGCAGGATTTTCTGCTTCCACAGTTACAGCCTTGGAAACACACAGCGGGTAGTTCCTCCCAGTCTGATATAGGTCGCTACGAGTCAGCACTGATATCATGACACTTCGTATGAGACACTGAAAGTAACATGACCTGGGTGAAGCCCAGAGAAAGATAGGAATGAATAACTGTTTCCGGTCTTAAGAGGGAAAAACCACTCTGTGTCACAAAGTTTGGGGAATCAATGGTCTCTTATGCTCATTATAAAACCTGTTTTATTTATTTGCCATTTCTGACGTGAACAAGATCCTAAATTCCTTGTCACGGTGTCAAGTGCAATACAGATCAGGTTGAGTGCAGAAATGCCTGCGTTTCTCCTGCAAGCTTGAGACAGAAGGAAATTGATGTTACTTTCCCTGAAACTACTCAGGAAAAAAACAACAAGGGAAAATCAAGCAATTTATATGCCTTAAATTGAGTACCAAAGTGCCAAAGTCATTTCTACTTGAATCTTTAAATACAATGCTGTCTGGGACAGGATCATAATCGTCCACCGTCAGGGAAATCTAATCAAAGCAACTATCGGTCTAATTTATAAACCAACCTCAAAGGCTGCTCCTGAAGAAGTTGAAGAACTCCATCAACATCCTCAAACACAAATTGATGAAACATGCAATCAAAATGCATTGATAATTTTAAGTGAATGGAATGCAAACATTCAAAACAAAGAAGAAGGAACAGTAGTTGGGGAATATGAACAAGGTGTTAGGAGCTAAACCAAATATCGCATAATAGAATTTTGGAAGTGTGATGACTTGTACATCACAAATACCTTCTTTTAACCACAGGAATGAACACTATACGCAGGGAGTTCTCTTGATGGAATGCACACAAACCAGACTGTGCAAAGAGACAACGCAGAATCTCAGCATCAGCAGCTGAAACCTGGCCAGGATCTGCCGGTAGACATGACCACCAATGACTCATATGCAAGTTCAGGCTGAAGCTGAAGTGAATTTAAACATATCCAGGAGAGCCAGAACACAACCTTAAGTCTGTCCCACCTGAATATCAAGAACGAACCAAGAAGAGATTTTCTGAACTGGAAGAAAATGCCATCAGGCCTGCTGAGCCATGGAAGGACATCATGCGCGAATAAAGAGAAAGGTCACTAAAATACACAAGGAAGAAAATACCACGGGGCATGTCAGAAGAGACCCTAAAAGCTGATCTTAAGAATGTAATAGCCACACAGATGGAGGAAATGATGTCATAGAATGAAAGCGAACATTTAAAAGGGAAGTTTGAAAAGACAATGGAAAATATTTTACAGCAATGTGCAAGAACTAAGGCTAGAAATCCAAAGGGGAAGGACACACTCATCCTAAATGAAAGTGAAAGAAAACAAGAGAAATTTCCAGACTTGATTTATAAGTAAAACATTAAATAGTGCAAGAAACATCAAAGAAGATGGTTAAAATACATAAAGTCACTGTACCAAAAAAATAAAAATTTATCCTTTTCCTAGTATTTCCAGCGGGTGCGCAGGAATAGGAACGAATGGAATTGAAGGAGGAATTGAAGTTCAAGCTGCACTGAAAGCATCAGGCAAAACACTGGCTCCAGGAGTGGGCACAGCACCGACTTAAATGTTTCAACAAGTTAATAAAGCTCTGAAAGCACAAGTTAATAAATCTCTGGAAGTAATTTGGGAGGCAGCAACCTGGCCAACTGACGGTAAGACATCCAATATCTTACCCATCCACAACAAAGGTGACCCAACCAAATGCTCACACTGTACAACGGTGTCATTGAGGGCAAAGGCATGTACAATGTTGCTGAAGATCAGCCAACAATGGTCACAGCACTGCACTGACAGGGGAGCTGCCTCTGGATTCACAAGAGGGTGTGAAACTAGAGATACCATTGCGGGTGCCAAATGGACCTTGGGTCAAAATTGATAACACCAGAAAGATGTCTACTGGTTTCTCATTGACTATGCAAAGCCATTCAATAGCGTGAACCCTAACAAATTTGGGTTATACTTGAGAAGGGGAATTTCTCAACCCTTTCTTGGGCTCAGGAAGTCATGCACACAGATCAAGGGCAAGCTGCTGGCTTGACATTCAGGAAAGGTGTGTGTCTGCGTTGTATTCCTTCAGCCTATTTCTCAATATGCATGTTGGCAAATAACCAGAGAAGCAATATTATATGAGGAAGGATGAGGCATCTGGATTGAAGAAAAGTTTATGAACAAGCTAACTTCCTCAGAGTGAGCAGGAGTGGAAATATTTGCTTATGAAGATCAAAGGCCTGCGTCCTTCAATGCAGATTACAGCTCAGTGTCAAGAAGGCCCAAATCCTCACAGCTGCACCAGTAGGTGACATCCTGATAAATGTAGATCAAAACTGAATTTGTGAATGACTTTGTTTTGCTTGGATCCACAATGAATGGCTTGGAAGCAGCGGCATGAGATGAATAGACTTAATGCATCAGGTGTATCTGCTACACAAGGTGTGGAGGAGCAAAGATGTTACACTGGGGAGTCAAGTGCACTTGACCCAGGCTATGGGTACATTTGAATCATGTTGCTTGAAAGTACCACAGACATTCAGGGGATAGACAAGTTTGTCTTGCAAGAAGACAGGCCACAGGGCTCCATAAGACAGGGATGGCAAGAATTCATGTTATGGATTTTGACATGTTATGGATTTTGACATGTTATCACAAGAATAATCCTTGGAGAAAGAGAACATGTTTGGCAAAGTAGAGGGCAGAGAAAGACAGAAGGCCCTCAATGAGATGGATTGACACAATGTGTGAACAATGGATCACACGAAGGACTAATTGTGTGAATAGCACAGGGCCCAATGTTGCTCCCTGCTATCATGCACAGATCGCTGTGGGTCAGAACCGAATGAGGGCCACTAACAACATCGGCATGAAAATAGATTGTGGGCCTTGGTCGAAGGACCAAAGTTATTAACTTATTCCAGTGGCTGATTACTTCTCTTTTTGGAAGAAAGGTTAACACAGGGGACTCATGTCTCTATATGAAGCCATGTTGGAGGAGGTTTACACCGAGAAGACATCTCTGGTTCTCCATGAATGGCTGAGGAGCACACTGAGAAGACAGTGACAAGTGCAGGATCTCCTTCCCACCACAGAGGTCAGACCCAGCCAGACAACACCCCAAATCCAACAGAAGAACGCCAAGACGATGACCACCAGCAAGTCCTTAATTGGCTTTGAGGCAAAAGTGACCCTCAAGACCAGGTTTTCCTCCTCAGAGTTGGCACTTACATCACTTGATATCTCTCAAGATAAATGGCATAGACATGGATACCCTTCCACAGGAAACTTTCAGAAAAAGAATTGGGGCTAAAAGGTTTTTTTGGTTTGTTTTTGAGAGGTAGAGGGGAATGATTTACACACAATCTAAATCTCCTTAAAGAATTGTCAACCAGCATGTTTACTGTTGCTGTTTCAAGATGTCTTAGGGAACCAATGATGAATAGCCACATGGAAACACAGGAGGCATAAAAGGAGGCAGGAATACAGAACCTCTACAGCAGGTTACCATCCACTGGCTCCTCAGAAGGACAAGTGACCAACACAGGCAAGAAGAAGATTCTTCTCCTGATGTTGGGACTCACCCTCACCTGCATTGGCCTGCACTCTCTGCCTGAAGAACAACTCTCAATGGTAATGAGGACAGCCCAGCACAAGGGATTCTTCTTTTATGCAAGTGCATGTTGCTTTGAGGGACTGTGTTGGGGTTTCAAAATTTGTGCACCTGGATCTTCACCTGTAACTCCCCAAAGCACAATCCTTGGATTTCTTGACCAATCCCCATGAGAGAATGAGGATGCATGACACCTTTATGTCTTGCTCTGCAAGAAATAAACTGCATAGGGATTGCATCGCTGATTTTCAGAAGGAGGCAACTGGGATAGATTTATCCTTCGATTTATTGGGTATTGATAAGTTTCTACAACCAATCCCATGAGAGAATGAGGATGCATGACACCTATGTCTTGCTCTGCGGGAATTATGTTCCATAGGTTTTGCATTGCTGATTTCAGCAGTAATTAACTGGGACTTTTTGGTGGGGTGACTTGTTCTGGGCAGAGTCTATCCTGCAATTATCTGGATTCAGAGGCGTACTGAAAAGTGACACCATCAGAAGCATGATGTGTGTCTGCTTTCTCCCTCGGTACTTCACATGAAATAGCACAGTGGATGTGAATTGAACATAGTATGTGATGAAACAGTGTAAACTGTTACAGAAATTTCTTACTTTTGTTTCTTCCCTTGGCATTGTGCTTGTTGTTATTGTTTTTATAAGCTTCCTATGTTCAACACATGCAGTTTTTTCTCTAATGTAAGCCACGGGTCACATTGCTGTAGATGATGTTCGAGAAATAGTGATACCTGGGCCAACATTTCCTACCGATATATTACTTGCAGATCCGAGGAAATTATGATCGCATATACGCCGCCCCTACAAATCCAAACAACACAATGGAAGGTGGTAAATTCGATGTTAAAATGCATGATGTTGGGGAACTGATTACAAGGTTCCACATGTGACCTCTTCCCTGGGAGAGGGACAGCAGAGAAGGGGGGGGAAGGGAGACTCCAGATAGGGCAAGATATGACAAAATAACGATGTATAAATTACCAAGGGCACATGAGGGAGGGGGGAAAGGGGAGGGAGGGGAAAAAAAAAAGAGGACCTGATGCAAGGGGCTTAAGTGGAGAACAAACGCTTTGAGAATGATTGGGGCAGGGAATGTATGGATGTGCTTTGTAGAATTGATGTATGTATATGTATGGATTGTGATAAGAGTTGTATGAGTCCCTAATAAAATGTACAAAAAGAAAAGAGGAGAAAAAAATGATTAGGGCAAAGACTGTACAGATGTGCTTTATACAATTGATGTATGTATATGTATGAATTGTGATAAGAGTTGTATGAGCCCCAATAAATTGTTAAAAAAAAAAACCATGATGTTGAGTATTTCCCGCACAGTGGACTCATGCGTTTTGCATACTATGTCATGTAAGTAGACATTTCATGGAATGAAAACGAAGACAGCAATCTGGTTACCAAGGGAGAATCTACCCTCCTTGCTTGTAGAGAAATCTCAGGACTCTGGGTGGTGGGCTTCAAACATTCTGTGGAGGTAGAGATTTAGGAGCCAAAGTCTTAGAGGACAGAGTCAAAAGCCTCCCTTGGAATCAACACGCGGAATATTGTAGGAAGACACATGAACAGTGCCCTCAAGTCTTTCAGTTACCAATGAAATCCTTCATCGGTCACTTTCTAAACACCAGGGAACCTGAGGCGGGATTTCAAAGGTGTGAGCAGAGCATAAAAATACAACATAACCTCTCTGTAGAAGTACTCCTGGCTACTTTGAATCTGTTGCTGTGTGCGTGGGTAGGGAGTTGGGTGGGACATCGCGGTCGCACAGGTGGCCTAGAGAAATCAATCCAGTGGCACTCACATGTCCATGAGACAGAGCTTGAGATCAACAAGCAATCTCACACCCACAGAACGCATCCCAGCCCAGTCCACCTCAGGCCGACCAATAAGATGCTAACAAGGGCCACATTACACCCACGTCTTGGCAGGGTTTGGATGCTGAAATGTGATGTGGACTGTAGGAGGGTGACAGGCCAGTAGATGTAGTCAGTCACCTAGATCCAAGGTCAGTAGAGACATGAAAGGCCACTGACAGCTCTCAGCAAACAGTGGCGTACATGGGCAACCCTTCAAATACAGAATGCCATCAAACAGAAAGCTGAAGTCATGGGGTGAGGGGTATGTAGGTTCCCAGCTTCCTCTGCTTATCAGAATCTGGTGTGCAGAAAGCTATGGATGACAATGTCAGCCCAAGATCCATTTGTGGAACTACATAGGAAAGTCGTCTGTGGAAAAATCCCTTCTATTGACAACTGACAGATTGGAGGAAAGCGTTTCCTAAAGAGAGCGCTTTGGAGGGATGAGCATAGCAGACTATAAAGGCATAGACCTGACTTAACAGTTAAAATTTTGTCAGATTTGCTTCCCCCTCACCCTTGATGCATGCTACATGTAACTTAGTTTCTAAAATTTTTGGCATCTTTGGTTTGTATTTTTATGGTTTTTTTCTTTGAAATTAGGGTATATCTCAGAAGTGTTACGTTATTGAAGTTGTGTTACATTTTTCTTTTTTTTTCCTTTTGTATATGAAACCCAGGATTGATGTACCTACAGAGAGAGAAGTAGAATATCAGTTTGAGGAGGAGGGAGTCACAGTGGTCAGGAGAAGGGGAGAGGCAGTCACTGAGTGCATATATAGAAAGAATGGGTGGAAACTGAGGGAGCAACTGTACAATTCTGCTTGGATTGACTGAATAATGGAAACCTGTGATATATCCATTACTTTAAAAAAGAAAAAGAAAGTCATACCTGCAAGGAAGCAACTTAAGGCTTTGACCCATTTGACAACGGGAATTTCACCTTGGATGTAACATAGCCTACATGATATAAATTCTCACTCCCATGAGGTGGAAAAGGTTTCATTACCTCAAGGATTATTGGTAACATGACTGTTCTTTTGCACACCTTTGGTAAGAACTCAAGTCAATAACGAAAGAAGTGGAAATATTTTTCACTTCTTTGGATTCCTAGTTCAGATCCATAAACAGATGATGGAATTTGGGTGGATTATACCTGGGCTTCTATAGGTATGGAAGGCCTTTGGAGGAGGAATTGAATTTGGAAGTTAGGAATTAAGAAGAGGGAAAAGAAGGATTCTGTTCTAAAACAGGTTTATTTAAAAAAATAAATACTTAATATTTGTGTTCAACAAATGTGTGGGGGTTGGGGGTGGTGCCAGGGAGCTGTATACAGGAAGTAGGGTGATGGCAACAGAAGATCAGAGTTCTCAAAAAGGAGGAGGTAGCATTTATCCTGTAGACGATTATCTGTTGGTGATGTGATTTGAACTCAGCACCTCCAGGCCCCAGAACAGTTCTCCACAGAAGGTGGCTACATTCTCTCCTTCCTGATCATGTTGCTTCTGTGAAGACTGGGGCAGAGAATGCAGACAAACACCCAATAAAAGACAATCTCTGAAAATTGATTGCGTAAGTCAGAAACGATGAGGTCTTAAGTCTAACACAGACAAATAGATCTACAGAGAAAAGATTTGGACTTATGTTGGGGATATATAATGACCCAAGTTGTCAATTTGAAATTAACTTGCGAAATTTTAATTTGACTGCAGAACTTTGTCTTTATCTTTCTCTGTATCTGTTGTACACAGACATACAGTCATAAATATTCCAATAAGATAACCATATGTCGAGTCATTCCTTTTGCTTAAATTAAAAAAAAATAGAATGAACAGGGTATCATTTGCATTGTCGTGTTGAGAAGGTAAGGTTCTTACTATTTTTAACTCCTCCATACGTGTGGACACTTGGTTGCAGTCAGGTTGACTGAGGTTCAATTTTCTCTCCATTGATCAGAATTGGTTCACATTTCAGTTGTGACAATTATCTGTCTACCTGTAAATACCATCCTACTGAACATGCAGAAGAGTGTCTGCAGCCCACAGAGGAAGGTGGTGCTCTGTGTTGATTCATGGAGCCATGGAGACCATGCTCACGGTGTGACACCGCGGTTCTATAGATGTAACATAATGGAACAGGCCCCCAGAGTCACACGGTGTTTAATTTCACTCGGTCTTACTGCATTTCACCAGTTGCTTTTTATTCCGAACGGAAGGTCTTTGGTAACTCCATGAAGTAAAGTGTACAGATGCTGTTTTGTAGATAAGGGAGCTATGCAGACATTGTTGATGCATGCAAGGCCAGGCATGAAATCCTTGTTATCCGGGTTATGTATTGAATGGTTTTATTGCATTCACTAAATCAAATGACCAAGTTTTCCATTCTAGGTTTAAAGGGAAATACCTTCCCCGTTATTCATACGCACAGAAAAAAAGGAGCCAATGAATTTGTTCGTGTTGGTAAGTACTAAGGTGTTTCTGTTGGCAATGGGCTTGTTGAGATTGGATAAATGGCCACAGCTTCAAAGACTCTGTTGATCTGAACTCTGCTTCTGCTAAGCATCACAGGTCAAGCCAGGTAGAATCCCGGGTATTTTCCCATCCTGATAATGTGTTATGCAAGGACATAAGTGATATTACATGAAGTGCCTCTTGCAACTTTGAATATTCTGAGGAGAAACTGAAAACAAATGCTCAGAGCATCTCCTTCATGTCAGCGCCAGGCAAAGGGCAAGGTCCTGGGCTCCTTAATAACAACCGAAATGGAGCTGTGGAGGACGCGTGGCTGCAGACCTGGGGATCTTGGGGGACTTCCCGCCTCTCACAGGAAGCATGGAGTCCCGCAGCCACCTGGGACGTAGAGGTCAAAGGGAAGCGGGGGCGCAGGGCCCGGCCCCGCCCGCTCGGAGCACCAGAGACGAAGGGGACTCCTGGATCCCGAGGATCGGCCTCAGGTGCGCCTCACCTGCCAGGGCGGCGCTTCAGCGCTCAGCGACTCAGGTGCACAGTCGAATTGCCTCCGGGACCACAGGAGCCGCCTGAAGCCCCAACGCACCCAAGTCCGCCCCAAGGCCAGAGCCCCGCCCCCGCGGCGCTGCCCCAGCGCGGCGACGTCGCCACGTGCACGTCGGCACGACGCACGGCTGCAGCTTCGGCGCGCGCATGCGCCAAACAGGCTCCTCCTCCCGCCGCGCGACCTCGGGCCTGCGTGGCCTCTGAGGGCGCGCTGAGGGACGAGGGGGCGGCGGGGCGCCCGTCCGTCCGCCGGAGCAGCAGGTGGGCCGCGCGGCTGCAGGCGGGGAGCGGGGCGCCGGGAGGCCGCGGGGGCTGCGCTCGCGCCCCGCCGAGCACCCTGCGGCCGGCGGCCCGGCCTCCTCACGCCGCGCTGGACCCGCCGCCGTCCCGACGCGCCGCCCCGGCCCCGACCCCGGAGACGACCCGTTACCGGCTGCGACGTCGTCGGGGGTCCCGGAGAACCGGACCCACGGGACCGCCAGGCCCGCGCTGAGGCCTGAACACGGCCCCGCTGACGCCACCGTCGCCCGCCGGCCGCGTATGTCCACTTCCGGCTTCCTGAAGCCCGGCTCCGCCCCTCGACCCCGGTGACCCGGAAGTGCCCCTATGCCTTCTGCTACAGCCAGTTGGGCCCTGGAGGCCTTGGCTGGGCTGCCTTCTGACCTGCCCGAGGGGCGTGGCTTCTGGAGGCCCTGCAGACTGATGGCTTGTGGTGAGATGGGGAACCTGCTCCGTACCCCGAGGTCTTCCCGTGCAGCCTTTACCTGGGAGCGGTGCCCCGGAGACGTGCGCGACCCGATCTGGACCAGGCAGCGTGCACCCCCACAGGGGCTTTCCTACTGCCCCCTGCCCGGCCTTGGATCCCCTGGAATGGGCAGTAGCTGCTTCCTTGGGAGTTTTGGGGGTTGGTTGTTTCCTGGTTCTGTCTCTGCCACCTGGGTTTTGATTTGGGGGCCGGGTGTGCAAGGCATTCTGAAGCGCTTCTAACCTAAAGCCATGATGAAAATGTCCCTCCTCTGTTCCCCAACCCAATGCAAACTCAACTCAAACGATGCACTAACTAGGTTTCTGTTCCCCTCTCTTGAGGTAAATCGACTTGTTTTTTCCTTCCTACTTAGGCCCTTTGTTTTCATTTAGCTTGCATTAATTTCAGTTCAAGTCACTGGTAAAATCTTCGTCCAAAAGAGCTGACCAAGCTGACGGAAGTCGTCTTGCCTGTTCGCTGTGAAATTCCAATCCTCTTTCAAAGTTGGGGCATGTACCCTCATAACAACTATGCACGTAGAAGACAAGATTTTGGTCCTCACCCACCCAGTAGGCACTTCTCGTTTGCGCCAGCAGCATCTTAAGAAATGTCAGCATACTGGAGCCCTTAATATTGGCTCCTAAGAGGCTATGGGATAATTCTGTTTTCTAACCCGGAGATTCAGAGATGCTGACTCCGTAATGCTTCCATATACCCGAATGTAGAATCCCCCTAGCCAGCTGTGGAATTTTATAGCCCAATGCTTCCAGTATATCCTGCAAAAATATAAGGTGAGGGATGTTTCATTCGGGAATGCTGATGTTTCACAGTGCTGATGGTTGCAGCACGACTGTTGCTGTCAGTGGTAGCTTAGAACCTCAAGCAGGAGGAAGTGAGGGCTGGCATCATCTGAGGTGATTTGCTACGAGAAGAGAAGGCACAGATGATTGAGCACAGAAACTTGAAAATTAGCTCTGGTTGCGGTCATTCAGGCATCTCAACTTGGAAGTAAACACTTCCCACCCTATCCTTGAAGTTAGTGGTTTTGTTATCTGTGACTACTTTTATTTTTGCCCTTTAAGTAGTAGGAGCAATCTCACCTGGTTTACAAATGTATTAACACCCATCTGCTTCAAGCGCGGGAGCACTTACAGTTTCCCCCTTTTTTACTATTTATAGGATTTCCTTCTTCACAAAACTTCTGTTGAAGACAAACTGTAGCCATAAACACTTGAAAGTGTTTCCTGCTATCAAACAAATAAAAACCAACCTTAAGAACTAAAGCCTAAGGGATCCAGCTAGAGTATCGATACCAAGGCCATCTTGTCATGAGCAGTGTAGATTTTCAAAGCAATCCCAATCAATCATTTGAGGTATAAGTTGATAAGACTGGAGGAAACTATGCCAGTCTCCATGGTCCTTTCTCCACGTCAGATATTCGGTTACAAATCAGGTGTGGGTTCAGATTTCTTGTCCATATTTTGTTTGTTTTTGCTTAATGTTCCTGAAGAGTATTCTGAATTTTCAGTGGCTCAGCATCTAATATCTGATGAAAATTGAGTAGCAGCACAGTGAAATTGAAATAACAAACTAGTAACTGAAATGATATGCCCCATTGGGTGCCCTACATATCAAGTTTACCTCTACCCTCTGTAACCCTTATCCTTTTCAAATACTCCCACTCAAATCTTCAAATCTGTTTATTAATAAACAGACAAGCAAATCACCAGAAAACCAACATGCTGCCATTTAGTCATCGCTGACTCCTAGTGACCTTGTATAGGATGTCTGAGTCTTTGGAAACCTTTCTAAGAGCAGACGGCCTTATTCATCTCAAAAGGAGGGCAGGAGTAGTTGGAATCACCAACTTTGCAATTAGCAGACCCAAACTCACTTAGCATCACCATACTGGGAAAACGGGGGAACCAATCACAATGATATACATATAATTCCCTCTCTGGGAGATAGACAGCAAAAAAAAAAAAATGGGTTAAGGAGGAAATTGATCAGTGTAAGACATTAAAAATTTCTTTTTTTATATTAATAATTTCTAAATTATCAGGGTTTCATGAGGGAGGGATGGTGGGGGAGGGAAAAATGAGGAGCTTCCTTCACCCACATTTCTGTTATTTATCCCCTTTGGGGGGGCATGGGGAGAGGCTATATACCCAACCTTGTGATGGGTTCCCCTTTTCTGCCCCCTCCTCAACCATACTCCTACCCTCATGATATCTCTATTCTCAGGACTGTTACTGAGGGGTTTATCTGTCCTGAATTCCATGTGCTGAAACTCCTATCTGTAACAATGTGTGTTCTCTGGCCTAGGCAGCTTTATAAGGTAGAGGTGGGTCATGGTAGGGGTGCATGTGTGAGTAAGCATTGCAGGAACTTGAGGAACGATGTGTGTTTGTTGGTGCTGTGCAGCACCCGAGTTGAATTTCCCCTTCCTTGTAACACTTCTGGGGGGGGGGGGTGATGTCCAGTTAGAAGGGAGAATTTGCCTTTGAGGCAAAAAAGGAAGAGGAAGGAGCATTTGTTCAGAATCATCCAGTTACCTTTATAGAACCTATATTCAACCAGGTGAGATCGTTCCAGGAAGTTTCCTAGAGAGGTGGTTGGACAATATAGAGGGTTGGTTTTGGGGGGAAATAGCATACTCTTTAGGATATCACCTCGGGGTGTATTAATTCTGACCCTGCACCACCCAGCACTTGTTACTTCATCTCTGCCCTGCCTTTTTTTTTTTTTTCCTAACCCTAATCATAACCCTAACGCCCTGCCTTTTCTAAGAACCCTTGGGCGGAGTGTATTCAAACACTCAGTAGAAGACCCCTGGGGAAAGTAAGAAGTAACAAGTTCTTCCATCTAAAGTGCAGGGAGATCCTTCCATTTTATGTGGCATTTAAGGGTGTGCTGTGGGTGTAGAAGAAGCAGCATTTCCAGGGTGAATTTTAATTTAAAAGTTTCCATTTGAGCGTTTCTATACTTGGAAACACACCCAAATGAAATGAAGTAATTTCATGGACTCCACTATCTGCATCTTCCCTCTGTTTCTCACTCTCTCTCCCCCTTCTTTCTCTTTCAGGTAGCAAAACACACACATACACACAAGCACACACCTACATACACGTACGCACACACACACATCTAAATAAACACAGAGAGTTAGAAGGAATGAAAAACTAAGCCCACATGGGCGACATGCCTAACCCAGTCTCTATGACAGTGAATGATGGTGACCAGGAGACCAAGGCCTATTCAGCTTGGTGAGCATCAATTAGTCCTCCTCCAATGGAATGGCCATCAGTTGTCTTTTTTCTTTTAAGCAGAAGGTTATCTGTTTCCCTGTCAGGACAATTTTACTTCCTTCTATTGCTAAATGCCCTCAGAAGTCGACATGCCTTAAGTACTAAACCACCCTTACTGGGGAAGAATTTCCATATAATAAGACACACGCATCTGAAGTACACAGTTGAGATTTCACCAGTACATAATCCTGTGCCAACACCCCCACAGCCAAGATGTAGAGCATCCACTGCAGCCCACAAAGCAACTTTTATTACAGTTCCTCATGTTGTGTTGACCCCCCACCCATAAAATTTTTTTCTCTGCTCCTTCATCACTGTAAATTTGCTACTGTTATGAATCAGGTGACCCCTGTGAAAGGGTCGTTCAACCCCCAAAGGGGTCACGACCCACAGGTTGAGAACTGCTGGTCTAGAATTTCTGGGACCATGAAGGCTGGATGTGCCCTTGAACCTATTGCCAGATATTCTCTTTGAACCTAAATTCTTTAAAGACAATAACTTCTGAAGTCTTGCTGAAAATCAAACTCGTGTGTAGCGTACCTGCAAAAGACTCCCTGCCTTGCGCATTGTGCTCTTTCAAAGACCTAGCCCTGTGGGATCCAGCTGACCATGGCAACTGGAGAGGCGTGATAAAAATGAGGATCTAATGCCAAGGGCTGAAGTAGAAAGGAAATGCTTTGAGAATGATGATGGCAACAAATGTCCAAATGTGATTGACAGATGGATTGTGATAAGAGTTGTACAAGCCCCCAATAAAATGATTTTTTAAAAAGAAAGTAACAAAAAACTGTACCTTAAAGGAGGGAAAGATTTCTTATATGTGCGACAAATGTACTAATCATAAAATAAGTTATTGGAAAATTCAACTCTGTTATATACTAAAACTCTTTTTCATTCAAAAGAGAATTTTAAAAAAGGTTAAGGAGGAAAGACTGTTTAGGACGAAGAACTCAAGTCAGGAGGAGGGGATTGCGGCACCATGCAAAATGAGACATCTGTGTAAAAGTTTTTTACTTGCTTTGCTTTCATCTGTGTGCATTCTCAAGAACAATGCAAATAGAACTCATTACTTAAGAAAGAGGGAAGGGCAGAGGGTGCTGGGAAGCGAATGAGCCAAGGGATGCTTTGTCTATCTATTTTCAAGAATGGCTGGTGGATGCTTCCATGTTTCAGTCTGGAGAATAAGGTCTGAGATCAATGAGGTATGTAACTGACCGCGGATGCCTTCTCTCCAGGTGCCTGTGAGTCCTTACCAACCCCCACCATGAAAGGGTCGTGCTGGTCGCTCTGACCAGGTGAAACCCAGAGGTCTGTAATTCATCAGAACCCCTGTTCCTCATTGCAAAAATCCCCAGAAAACCACGGGAATAACAAAATCCTTTGTTTTGTTCTCAAAGACCATCCAATTTGGCATTATATCAGGCAGCTTCAATTCTGGGTGCCCACATGTGTTTCTGTGTACAACTATGATGATATGGTTGTTTTTAATTTTATTTTTTTCTAAATTAAAGCACCGCATCTTCCTTCAAGGCAATTGTGGGTGAGCAGACACTTCCAAATTTTTATTTAGTAGTCAAGGGACACTAAAATGACCGTGTTGACAGATGCAAAAGTATGAATGGATGGGGGGAAATAACCCGATTGACAGGAAGTTAAACATTAGGACTTACTTCCTAGGTACCCACTGATGGTCTGGAACCACCAACCTCTTGTTGCACAGAGGAGTGCCTGACCTGTGAGTAACACTCATGGTCTGGAAGGCACCAGTGTGAAATACTAGTGATTAATGCAGTGTGTTAGACCAGGTAGACTAGAGCAAGAAATCCAGGACACTCAGCTGTGTGTAAGAGAGAGCTTTACATCCAGAAATAATTACGTATCCAGCAAACATCCCAGCCTAGTCCCGAACAAGTCTATACTAATCCGTAAGTCTGATACTAGACCATGAATCCCTCTTCAGGCCCCTGCAGCCAGGGTCAATGATGCAGAATGCAGGCACGTCACAGGCTGAAGGACGCAGAGTTAAGTGAGTCCAATGACATGGTCTCTTAGCTCTCCCAGGGACGTGACAGCAGGCAGGTGAAGCCATAGAGACTGGGGGAGGTTCTCAGGACCCTCCTATGGGAGGTCACGCACACCAGGAGGCACCATCCAGCCGTGACCTGATTGACAGGCTAAACTCCACCCCTACACTTCAAGTTGGTACGAGATCATGTAACTCCAATATGCACCGAAGACTACAAGCAACTACATTACTCTAGCACATCTCTCAGGATTACGGAAATGGTTACAATTCCTTTCAATGATACCCATTCCTCACAAACCGGCTCCTCTTTTACTAGACCAGCATGACTGTTGTCTTATATCTACTCTGTAAATATCAGAAGTTAGTTTTCAGATATGCATTCAACATTTAAAAAAGTAATTTTATTGGGAGCTTATACAATGCTTATCACAATCTATAAATACATCCTTTGTGTCAAGCACATTTGTTCATTTGTTGACATCATTGTCTTTCTACTTGAGCTTTTGGTATCAACTCATTTCCCCCCCCCTCCCCCACCTTCCCTCCGTCACTAACCGTTGATAATTCATAAATTATTACTATTATTTCGAGTCTTACACTGTCCGATGCCTCCCTTCACCCACTTTTCTCTTGTCCATCCCCCAACGAGGGGTTTGTATGTAGATCCTTGGGATCAGTTCCCCCTTTCTTCCCCACCTCATCCTTAGCCTCCTGGTATCACTTTGGAGTTTTCAGTCCAGTCCTTACATCCTATTGTTTCTTCCATTTCCCTTAGCTACTCCTGCTGATAGCAAATGTCAGAGTCTCTTCTTTATTTTCTTTTTTGTCTCTTGAACGACCTTCTACTTTCTACAGATATGATGATCTTCAAAGAAAGAAGAAGAAGAAAATTATGATGTTCTTGGTGTCATAACTCAGCTCCCGAGGTCTTCTACCAGCTCTGTTAAGTGCATCCAATCTGCTCTTGCAATTCAGGTGGGATAGAATTCAGGTACTGTTTTGGATCTTAGCAATAATTTTCATTTTCTTCAACTTCAACTGGAGCTTACATAGGAACAATTGATGGTCTGTTCCACAATCAGCTCCCGGTGTCATGTTAGGTGCTGATATCGGTCTTCTCTATCATCTCTTCCCACAAATATAGCTCATTTCATTTCTGTGGATTCAA
The DNA here is from genome assembly GCF_050624435.1 of Tenrec ecaudatus. Taxonomy (NCBI): domain Eukaryota; kingdom Metazoa; phylum Chordata; class Mammalia; order Afrosoricida; family Tenrecidae; genus Tenrec; species Tenrec ecaudatus. Next base: position 3,602,520 of record NC_134548.1, on the reverse strand, counting down.
CTGGAGGAATGCATGTGTACAGACAGCTGAGTGCTCCCTCAGGCAAGGCATGAAGGGTGCCACCAATGGGCAGCAACCAGCAGGGTGAGTCACCAACAGTCAGCAGCTCAGGAGTTTAGGGAAGCAGGCTCAGGTGGGATATCGAACACAAGCAATGCAAGAAGACAGGATCCACCAACCTCAAGTTCAGCCAATGTACAGATCAGCAGCATAGCTAAGCAGGTCTGGACGGAGCCTCAAGCTCCAGCAACATCCACAGGTTAGCTGTGACACAGATAGTGTAGCTCACAAGTTGAGGCAGAAAACTAGCTAAAGCAACAGCACACTGTTGCTGTATCTTTTGATGGCCGGGTACCATCACCTTTCTTTACCACGTTTGCTTATATATTTATTTTGTCTTCATTGTGCAATTGTGTCGGGAAGGTGAGCATCACAGAATGTTGAGTTGTGACAACACAATGTTCTTACATTGAGGGAGGGCTTGCCTTACTCTTTTTTTTTTTTTTTTTTTGCCATTCATTTGGGAAACAGCATCTTCTAAGGGCCCATACTGATAATGTCCATTGTATCCACAGGTCTAGTACAACTAGATAGAACAGTACGTATCACATCTATTTATTCATTTCACAAAACCTGTCATACTTTCGATGGAACTGTAAATTTCTATTACCTCGCGTTTGTTAATTCAGTTAACGGATATAGAATGTAAAGGAAAGGTGGCAGACAACCCGAGGGTGACGTGCTGCCATGCACTTCAGCTTTGTGTTTCGCCCCAAATCCCCACAAATGGTATGAGTGAATCATACTGTTCCTGAATGTGTTCAACGAGCTAAAACATATCACCAGAGAGCAAGAGAGAAGGGGGCAGGCCTTGCCCATCAACCTGCCTGCGACCTTGATTAATCCCACATGTTCCTATTGGCCAGGTTGGCACAATAAACCTACCTATCACAGTGAACCTGTTGGTATTTGAAATGCTTGTGACTAGGGGTGGGATACAATTAATTTAACAGCTAGTTTGCTGCCCTAATGACGGTTTAAAGATTCGAAAACAATATACTGAAAGGTAGTTTCTTTTTTTTTTCTTTTTTAAAAAAAACATTTTATTAGGGACTCATACAACTCTTATCACAATCCATACATACATCAATTGTATATATCACATCTGTACATTCTTTGCCCTCATCATTTTCAAAGCATTTGCTCTCCACTTAAGCCCTTTGCATCAAGTCCTCTTTTTCCCCTCTCTCCCTGCTCTCCGCTCCTTCATAAGCCGTTGATAATTTATAGATTATTGTTTTGTCATATCTTGCCCTCAGACACAAAGTTCTGGAAATGCATCGCACTACCCAATGGTTCACTGGATTCTCCCTTGCCTGAGGTCTCTGGTCCCACATACAGATGCAGGAGTTGGCCCAGATCTGGTGTGATAGGTAGGCTTATTGTGCCAACCTGCCAATAAGAACATGTGGGAGTAGACGATCACAGTATGCTTTGAGGGCAAAGAGATAAATGGCTCAGCAATCCCCACCCCTCTCTCTTGATCTCTGGTGTTTGGACCAGTGTGCAGCTGCTTTAGCTAGTTCTCTGCCTAGCTAAAGGCAGAGAGCTACACTACCCGTAGGACAGCAACATGTTGATTACATCACTAGAACTTGTGGTTCCTTCAAGACCTGTTTCCATGTTGATGGTGTTCACATGGCTTGATCTTGAGTCTGTCGGATCCTGCTGTCTTGCATCCCTTTAGTTCACTATTCCATCTGGGCCTGAGCTGCTGACTGTTGGTGACATTCCCCGCCCCCCGCCCCTCACCCCTGCTGCTGTTTGCTGCTTGTGGCCTGACTCCTTGCATTGCCCTAGGGAAGACTCAGTTGTCTGCTTCATTGACGCAGCAGCCCTCATGAGTTGAAGAGGGACTACCAGTATATTAACTTCCACAGAAGTGAGTTGAACTGAGCACTCTGTACTGCTGTGTGGACTAATTATCTGTTGTATTCCTTCATGCTGTATCTATCTATCTATCTATCTATCTATCTATCTATCTATCTAATCATTAGTGTCCTGGTTTTGTTTCTCTAGAGAACTCTTTACATCTGGTGAGATTCACAGACCTTGTCCTTCACTTGTGATTTTTTTTCCACTGGTGAATTCTTTAGAGGGCCTTCAATCAGCTTTTCTGAGAGGTAGAATTGTCCAGGCTCCATTAGAGATGGAAAGTTGTCATTATAATATGGAGGGGTGGAATTATAATTCCACTCTGATGTCTTGAGTACAGGTCACCAGAGACCCCTTCAACAGTCATGTTTATTTAAAGCTGAGTTCTACTACTGCTGGTGATCTTCCCATGTATTTCAAAAAATGCATTTGAATTGCAGTGCTAGAGAAGACTATTTTAATTACCATCCACCACTAAAAGGACAAACAGACCTGCATTGGAAGAAGTCCAGATTTCTCCTTAGAAGCAAGGAGACAAGACTTTGTCTTACATATTCTGGACATATTGTCAGTAGAGATCAGGTCCTGGAGAAGACATCATGTTCAAGATAGTTGTGGGGTGGTGAAAAAGAAGAAGGCTCTCAAAGAGACTGATGGACCCAGGGGCTCCATCAATGGGTTCAGGCATACGAATAATTGTGAGGATGGCGCAGGACTGTGCACTGTTTGGTCAGTTGTACTTATGATCCCTATGGGTGTGAGGCAATTCAATGGCACCTAACATCAACAAGGAGCAGATCATGAGTCCTACATCCTAAGGCATCACTGGGTGGGTTCAAACCACCAACCATTCAGACATGAGTGTACACTTCACAGTGAGCCCTTTCTTGGGACTTCAATTGCCTGAATTTTAATGTCATAGCTAACAAATAGCATTCATATATAAAACAGGTATACATGCACACATGATTTAGTGTATGACTAAAATCTACAAATTAGTGAATATTGCAATATCTGTGGGGTTTTGTTATGAACATTAAGGTAGAGGACATTATTGGAGCAACTATTTTGGAGGGAACGGAAACCCTAGACATGAACAGGATGGTTCCGTGCCTCCCCTCTACTGTGGCCCCAGAAGTCTTGTGCCTGTGTTTTCTAAAACCCATGTGATCCCTATAGACCACTGTCATTATGGCAGGGACATTGTGTTTGTAATGGCACTGAGTCCTCTCACTGTTGCTCTCACACAGTAATGGACCGCCGTGCCCTTGGGGTCATTGTGTTCAGCTGCAGGGAGAACTCCTTGGTGGACATTCTTCTGGAGCTCTTGGCGGAGTTTCTTCTACTGGAATATATTGCTCACAACTACTCCAACTTCTTCTGCAGGTTTTCACAGTTCCAGCTCTTGCAGTAGAGGTCATTGGAAAGCATGGCTACAGTAGCTTCTTCTTTGGTCTCAATTTTTTCCAGGTTGTAGTCCAGCTGCTTGGTCATCTTGGGAGAGCTTGCTTGCTGGTAATTGAGAAGCATGTCTACAGTGGGTTCTGCTTTGTTCTCTATTTTTCTCCAGGTTGTATTCTGGCTGCTTGGCCATCTCGGGAGAGCTTAAGTCAGGCTGGCCCTTGCTGGATGATGTCCTTGAGCAACTCTACGGCCTCCTTCAGCTCCCAGATCTGGATCATGGCTTCCTTAAAGCCGGAACTTTTCCTAAAATCGCTTATTCAAAACCTGTGAGCTGAAGACATTCTAGGAGTCTCAGGGAGGAGGCACCGCTTGGCGTGCCTACTACACAGTGCTCAGGCTGCTGGTGCTTCTCTGGCACCACGCCCCAGGCCGAAAGGTAGTTTCTTATATCATGCAGTTAGTACTCAAATAAGAACAACATAAGAGGTAGAGAAAATTAGATTGTTGAAAGAAATAGTTTTAAAATATTAATGAAAAATATTAAATCATATCTGACTCCAAACCAATAGACTGTTAGTAAAGGTGTTTCATATTTCCCTTGCAATATCCCTTGCAATATTTTCACTTGCAATATTCCTCAGTTTCATTTGAGCTTCATCATCTGTGTGATTCATCCTTAGCCATCTTTTAGTGACAGGTCAGTGAGATAATAGTCATTGTGTTTGATATATTAGAAAGAGTTAGATGATCTCTTTCATCTGAACGTGTTATGTTCGTCTTTGGAAAAACACCTTTCTGTTTCTTCTGAAGTGATTCAATTGCTCTGACAGGAATTTTATGATACAGTGTGGGAAACCCACTGGAGCGATGCTGCCCTGTCCTACAGGATGGCTATGGATTTGAATCGGGTCCAAGGCATTGGGTTAGGACTTGTATGGCAGTTACATCATCATCTTGAGTGAAGGGATGAAGTCTAGCCTGTCAACAAGGTCCTAGCCAATGAGGCCTGTGTGGGCATGGCCTTCTGAGGATTCTGGAAACTCCTGTCTTCCTCACTGCAGGCGGGCCACACACTCCCTGCTTCTCATTCTGTTGACAAGCACATGAATCTCTCCTCAGGAAAGCCAGAGCCCTGGAGCTAGAACAGCCACACGGAGTGCCGCGCTACCACTGAGAGTCTTCCACAAACTTTCCACACACTGGCCTGTGGTCTTCCTGCTTTCCGCATCATTTAATGCGATGTGTGAGTCTGAAGAGGAATTCATGCCTTCTTATCAGACATATGGGCTAATGTCAGACTTATGGCCTTAAACTGGACTGGGCTGGGTTAGATTCTTAATATAAAATTGCTCTTTGATATAAAGCACTCTGATACACAGATGAGGGTCTGTGGATTTATTTCTCTGGTCAACCCAGACTGACACAGCTTAGGATCATATCAGTAAAGATGGAATCAGTAACATTGAAAAAGCAGCATAGGTGCCTAGAAGAAAAATCATTTATTAATGATCGTGCATTCTTAGAATGGGAGAGAAAGTATGATTTGAGGGCAAAGAGGCCTTTGTCTTCAGATTGATGATGATTCTGTTGCCATGGAGAAGGGATGATGCTTGCATTCCTGATGCCAACTACTTCTTTAAGACATGCAACAACATAAACACAGACGACATCACTGAAATGGTTTAGACATTTCCAGGAGGATAGTGGGGAGGTAGCAGAGGGGCACAGAGAAAACACATTGTTAAGATGAGCGTGGGTGTTCGCATGAGAAATTCACACACCCCAAATTCATAGGAGCGTGTACCTGTCAAGGCTGTAAGCGTAGGCGTCTCTGTTTCCTGTGTCTAGTTGTGAAAAGCCCAAGTGAGACTCAAAATTAGGAGTTACCTGGCTGCCAAACATGAGGTTATACAACACAGCTGTTTCCTAGGCGTGTCTGCATCATAGGTCCCTTTTATAAGTCATGTGCAGAAGTGGAAAGGTATAAGACCTTCAAGATAACGTATTCAAACAGATTCCTCCAGAGATGAATTGTACACATCCCAGAGGCCCCCCATGTGATTCTGTAAGCTGCTAATTGAAAGGGTCAGCAGATCAAAGCTGCCACCCATTCCAGTGGACGGCAATATCGCGGTGTGCTTCTTCCAAGATGCAAAGCCTTGGAAACGTGATGCGGAAGCACAACTTCCTCTTTGTGGGCCACCTCCATAGCGACAGAACTTTGAGAGAATTTTGTCTTGTTTTGGTTGGGTTCTGTTTGAGTTGTTGTGCTCACAAGGCAGAATTCACCTAGAGTGTGTCCTCAGTCCATGTCTTCTGATCTCTGGTTCAGTGTCTTCTGGCCTCCTCACTGCAAGGTTTGAAGTTCAAAATACCCAATGGCTTAGCTATCTGCTCCTGAAACTTCCAAGTCATTGGAAGAGGGAAACCCCTCTAGAGCCCAGTTCTTCCTGACACGCGAGGGCCCCGCATGTCAGCCCAGTCTCCGAGATAATGAGCCCTCGTTCCCATTGGAGGATTCTACCCACCTTCCTCCTTCGGTGCCCAAGTTATTTTTAGTTTGCTTTTTGTCTTAACTCTCCTCCGTTAAAGAAGCCCTCCCCCTTCTCCAGCATCAAGTAGCATATATGAACTCCGAAGACATTACTATTGTTGTCAATGTTAAACCTTTTAACGTTGTAACTATAAATATTGTTGTAAAAGTCTTACCTACAGGAAAAAGAACTATCAGAGGGAAGAAGTGTCTCCTAATTGATATTCCCAGGACAGTCATCTGAAAGCAAACGGGAATGACAAGGAAGGAAAGAGAAGACATGCAGTGAACATACAGCCGGTCATTGTCGTGTGTCCCCATTGATGCACCCTTCAAATGACAGCTTTCCGAAACGTGAGTGTGAGGAGGACATTGGAACACCCTTCCCCCCCACCCTCACCCCACCCCCCCAACCCTCAGAGACGAGCCTTAGAGTGGTAGCTCCGGTAAAAGTTTCTTTCTATGGGTTGGGGGAAAGAGGGACTTTACCTGAATCCATGATGTTCACTATGTTCTCTAGAGGGATGTCATTCTCTTTAAGCAATTCCACAAAAGCCTCATAGTCTTCCTTGGGGATCTCACGGCCTTTTGCTGCATATCAGGGAGGGCGTAAGGCAAGAGGAAGAAGCATCAGTGCCCGTCACAACTATTGCACTTTCAAGACCACAAAACTCGACTATGGGGTCCTCCCTGAGTCATTCTTTGGAGCCCAAATAGTGAGAATCTCATCCTTGTGCCTCTCCTTAAGAAGACAGAGGACCTGAGCCTTCAAAGAGGAACAACCTGGGCTGCTAATCAGTGAATGCCAGTGACAATGAGTTTTGTTTATGTGGCTATTTGATAAGCTCTACTGAGACAATGAAGGACTCCTGGGGATGCTGTGAAGTCCCTGGGGGATACAAGATGAGCTGGGTGTGATCCACAGGGCCAGTAGTTTAAGACCAATAGCAGCTCTGAGGGACTTAAGGGAAAAATAGATGGGACTCCTACTCCTATAAAGAGTTACTGTTTTGGAAACACAAAGAACTCATGTTCTCTATCCTATAAGTTTGCTGTGAGGCAGCATCGACTCCATGGCTCTGAGGTTTTGGTTTTGATGTTTTCTTAATGACTTCACAGTCCGGGTTGAGACGCAACAATAGAAATACAACAACGACTGCAACACTTCATTGATCAATCTGGTAAACCCCAGATTCAATCTGCAGTCATGCCCAACGTGGGTCTACCCCTCAAAAGGTTCACATGTATCTGTTATGGATGGAAAATACATATTGTCCATGCTAACTCCCATCCCTGTGATTAGAGACCCTTTGGGACATGAGTGTCCTCGGTTCTGTGACTGAGGTTGTGTGAGTGAAGGATGTGCCTTCAGTCAATCTCTTGACATAATGAATGGACAATAACTCACAAACACAGCAAGAAAGCAGAGATGAGATAAAACCCAACAAAACCACATAGAAGTTACACGAGGAACAGCACAGAATCCAGGGCTCCGAAAGAGAACTTTAACCGTTGCAGTTAGAGACCATCAAGTAGTTTCTGATTCATATCAACATTAGGTTAGAACCGAGCAAAATAAGCAAAGAAACGAACATAGGAAAGCAAATAACAATCCTCACAGATGGATGCATAGACCACATCACGCACGGTAAACAGGGTAAAGATCGGAGCTGTCAAAGATTTCATATTTCTTGGATCCACAATCAAATCTCATGGGAGAAGAGGCAAGAAATCAGGCCCCTATAATATAAACAAGTATACTGCATGGGAAACTAAAGTGTGGTGGAACAAGGATGTCGCTTGGTTTATGGTGCTGACACTAGGAGTCTAGACTTCTAGCTTCCTGAAAGTTGACAAAATAAATTTCTGCTTCTGAGAGCCACCCTGTTGTGATGTCTCTGGTAGGGAGGTGCTGGGGAAGTCAGACATCGCTTGTCCGTGCCTCTGCTGAGTTGGCCCACAGAGGATTTGTTGGGTTGTGTGAGAACACGGGGATTTTGAGCTAAATCCTGAACGTGTGGTGCCGTGCCAAGCAACAGACTGAAGTCTAATCCAGCACCAGCCGCCCTGAGTGGCATCTGACCCTTGGGCACCCTCATGTGTGTGTCATAGTAGATGTTGGGGCTGACATGGCAACAGTGATATACCCCCAAACCTGTCAGTCTGTTGAAATGGAAGCGTAAATTCCATTTAACTTGTGGGACATGGTCAGTGTCAATAACCTGTTGGACCACATTGCAACACGTATTGGATTTTAGGGATAGAAGATCACAGGTCTCACGTCAGTCTGAAGTGTGTTTTCCACCACACCTAAAAGACATCGACATCCCATAAACCCAGACTCAGTTCCCACAGGCTGACCCACTTCCACAGGAATATATGGGGCTGTGAATACTGGAAACTCCCCTGAGAGCCTATTGGGATACATACAAAAGACTCCCACCAATTTTGTTCTGTTGCCTTCTTCATCCTTGTTGAAAACAACTATGGAAATGCTCTTGTCACTGATATTCGCAAAATAGTATCCATTGTCTCCTGAATCTGTGAAAGATAGAAATTAGTGTTTGAAGCCTCTCAATAATAAGTTTGCTGTACCTTCTTTAGCCTGGGTGATGTGTCCTTCCTTACAGGACGGTTTCCATCTCACTGACTGTTCAGAACACAGAGAGACTTGGGTCTCTGAATGGCTGCCTTACCCACCAGCGTCTCCTTCAGTTGATCCTGATGCCCGTCTCCTGTGATGTCCAAGTGCCAACAGAACCCGACTCCTATTGGGTGCCGTGGCGTGGATTCAGGCTCTCGGCCACTGCATGTGAGAGTAGGATTGCTCCAGAGGGCTTGAAAAACTGCCCTCTGTAGGAGGTCAGACTGCCAGGCCTGTGTCCCTCAGAACAGCTGAGGGTCCAAATGGCCTATCTCCTGCCAAGGTGCAACCCCCGTGTCCCCAGGGCTCCCTTGTCCCCACAAAGGCAAGCTGACAGTGAAAAGGCTTCTTCAGTCACAAGAAGCTTCTATTTTCGAGTGAGTGGTGAGACTGAGCCATACTCTGGGTGCACAGAACCTTGTAACAATCAATTGTTCACATTGGGGAAACTAAGCGTCAGTTTTTCAGAAAAGTTATTATTAAAAACAGAACTTTATAATCTACGTACTAGATTGTGGATGAATGGATGGATGCATGGATACATAAATAGAGTCTAATGATGTATACATGAATGAATAGTAAATAGATAAATTAAACATAGATGGTGAATGATCCATTATGCATGGTTGGTTGGATTAATGCATGAATGGATGGATGATGGTTTCATGGAGAAGTAGATATTTAGATAATAGATGACTGTGTGGGTGGATGAATGGATGATGGGATAGATGCGTATATGGTTATGTGGATACATGATGGATTGATGGATAATTCAATGGATGGATGGATAAACAAACGGATAAATATATAGATATAGATTAATGATGGATAAATCAATGGACAGATGGATGGATGGATAGATGGTTGAATGGGTAGATAGATGGATACATATATATAGATTAATGATGTAAAGATCAATGGATAGATGGATGAATGGATAGATGGATAGATAATTAGTGAATAGTTAGATTCTGCATGGTTGGGTAGACGAATGCATGAACTGAAGGTTTGATGGATAGGTAGCTAGTATCCACTGTATGTGGATGAGTAAACATATGAGGGGTTGGTTGTATGGATGGGCAGATAGGTAAGACAGATCTAGGGATAGATGGATAGAGTAGATCTAATGGTGTTAACTCAAAGTGGGATCATGTACAACAGAGTGAACTAAGGCTTCACCCTGGGCCGTCATCACAATTTGTTGATAATGCTCAAGTGAATCCTTGCCGGAATGATGTCAATCCATCCCACCAGGGTTTCCCTCAATATCACTGTGCCTCTACTTCATGCCAAAGATAAGTCCTCCAGCTCTCCTTCCCTCCTGATGATAATCCAGAGGCAACCAGTGGGACAACGCTCTCTTTGAATGCAAGTCAATTCCAGTGGCTGATTATCAGAGGATGCTCAGCAGACCTTCATTTCTGCTCTGCCTTCACCTGGAGGCTCCTCTGTCCACCACAGATGACCCTGCTGGTGTTTGAAATCTCGGTGGCAAAGCTTCCAGCAGGACAGCAACGGGCAAGCCGTGCAAGTAGGGCACACTGACACGTAGGTGGTAGACCTTTACAGCTGAGCAAAGTCTACAACATTGATGACAGTAAACACCCCAACTCACCTCTGCCTACCTGTCTTACTCCTCCTGACCCTGATCTGTTCATCTGTGCTTTGGGGGCTGTTAAATCTATCGGCTCTCTAAGCTGCACAGGATGCGTAATGGTGGCTTCCTGTCATCTGTTCTCAACTCACTGTTGATTTCCATCAGCCTGGAAGCTTGCAGTGGGTCACGGTGTGATCATTTTCACCATGGAAATTAGCACACATTGTGGCTGGGGCTCGGTGCCTTCTTTAGCTGAAAACGATGAGCAGGTTCAGCCGCTCACGTTCACAGGCACCCCAGAAGAAATGCCTGGTGATGTGCTGCCAAACAAAACAAAGCAACAAAAGGCCCCAGAAAACCATAAGCAGTGCAGTTCTCATGGCCACAGATGGGGGCGCCGGCAGTGGGACTCAACTGCACTACAAGACGCATGGTTTGCTTCCATGCACTGGCGTCCTACCATGGTGCAGTGGATGAACGTGGCTACCTGAAGATTGGGGTTCCTGTCCAAGTAGAAACCCTGTACAAGGAAGGCATTGTAATCCACCAAAGAGGAGAAATAAAATGAACACCAGGCTTTGGAAGCTCATGTGTGTGGCTCTACTCTGAAATGCATGGAAGCTCCAGGAGGCAGGGATGTCTCGATCAGTACCGGTGTATAGAGCTGAGATGGTTAACCATTGACCTGTCACTGCAGACAAAGGCAAGGATGGTGCGATCCTCGTGGTGCTTCTGAGGAATTTGCAATAAGTAGCAGGGGCTCTCATGAATTCCAGAGCTCTGGGAACATGGTACTCACAGTCAACTTTGTAACGACCATCTGCTAATTTTTCCCCTGTGTATGTGACGATCTGGCATATGCCATTAACCCTGAAGAACAAAGAGCAAAAAATTATTATTTTCTCTCGGGAGAGTGCGAACTCACTCCCCTACTACCACAAATTCTGCAGTCGAGTTTCCCGCATTTGGGGAAATCGCAATGGTCAGCAACCCCGCAGTGCAATGGATGAGACTCCCCGGGACAACCACCTTCCTGATCATGGTGTCTCCCCTGCTATGGAAGTATTACAAATTGTTCTTTAGGGATCATGTACTTCACAACACATTCCACTGGAGCTCTTAAAATATATCATTTTATTGTTTAATTTATTCTATGAGTACCCTACTGAGAATAGAGAGAAAAGAAGGCACAGCGGTTGAATTATTCCTGTGCATATGGTCTGGAGACACGGCGGGGGGCCTCCTTGGAGTTGTGTAAGCATTCTTCCCTTCCTGCTCCATGTTGCTTGTTCTCATGAATGTAAAGCCACTGTCTGCTACGTTTCCTAGGAAACCCACCCGACTTCTCTGTCCAGTTTGATCACATAGAGGCACTTCTTCAAGAGAAGCCCTGCTCAAAGCAGGCATTCTTCATCAGTGGTATGAAACACAGCGATCTGATTTTAAACAAGAATTCTGGGGATATTTTCTCTAAGGATTAAGACACAGAGATGAACCAAGGTGAACCCCTGCCCACCTAACTAGAAGAGATCCACGTTTGTAGGGACGTCAAAGACAAGGGACTCAGCACAATGTGAACATTAACGACCAACATCTTTTAACGTCACCTGCAAGTAAGGTGTGTGTGTTGCTTGTTTGTTTGGAACACCATTTAAAAACGATTGCAAGCACAGTATCATCAGGGAGCTACCAAAAATTCCAGCCAGATTCAGAGAAGATGGGAGGCGTGCCACCATCACCGACATCAGGTTAACACGAGAGAATACCAGCAAGATGCTTATTTCTGTTTAGCTGACGATGCAAAGCAATTTAACTCAGTGCATCATAACAGACTATGAACATCTTTGCAAAGAATGGGAATTCCAGAGCACTGTATTGTGCTCATGCAGAACTTGTACGTCCACCAAGAGGAAGTCGTTCAGGCAGAACAAGGTGATACTGACAGGTGTAAAATCTGGAAGGGATGCAGCGAGGGGACGCTGTCTCTTAGCTCTTGCTGAGTGCATCCTTCATGGAGGGTACCATACTGAACACAGTGCATGGGGTCACATGGTCATGATTCATGTCACATCACTCTCAACTTGCTATTTTGGTCAGAAAGCACCCGGAGAGTTGAATGATTTCCTCTAACTCTGATCCCGGTGTCATGGAATCAGTGCAGAGATGACATGATGTGCTGCACTGGGTCAACTGCTGTACAAGAACCCTTCAACATACTGAAGAGCAACGATGTAATGTTCAAGACTAACAAAAAGCCAACCCGTGGTCTCTTCCATCATCTCATTTGCAAACCTGAGATCAGATGCAGGTTATTTGTTTGCATTTTTATTGGGTCAATTTTAGGTAGATTTTACTTACTTGACGTAAAATTCAAAGGATACCGAGCTGCCTCCCTCAGAGACTGTAATGTTTCGGACATATCCTAGCAGTGATCCGCCCTCCTGAACCTTCTCTTTGTTACTCGCTGCTGCGTACATGGTATACCATGACCCTGTGATCTGCAAGGTGGTCACAAGACGCATGAGTCCTCTTATCCACCCATTTCAGAAGAAAAACAGGGAACAGGTCTGATCTTGTGGACAAAAGCAAAATGAATCCAGGCCCACAACGCAACCGTCAACAGGAGCTCAGAGTGCCTCTGGAGAGAGCAACCACAGCACCACCCAACACCAAGGAAATAAAATCCAAAGGGAACAGAAGCAAAGCTGTTGTAGTGGAGTTGGCTCGGAAGCCTGACGACCCCACGGGGGTCGCCGAGTCTCTTCACTGTGAGACAAACACACAACCCAATCCACAGGTACTGAGGAGCTGCAAACTCTCGGCAACCCATTATAGGACCTCTGAGACACTCCAGCTTCATGGGAGCAGACAGCCTCTATTTCTCCCTGAGACAAGCAGAGTGGGGAATTATGAAGAGCTGTCAGACAGCAGCATGACTTTAGGGACACACACATGGGTAGAACAAACCGCATATAGACTTTAATACAAACTCATCTAGACGAACATTGACACACACACATACCTCCGGTGACACCTCAGTCTCCAACTGTGGTTCTGATTCGGCATAAACCAGACCAAGGACCAGGGTCAAGAGAAGGGTCTTCATGCTGAAGGTTATCTTTGGTCCCTTCTTGACAGGAGCTTAGGTCAGATCAAAAGTGAGAAGCTCCAAACATGACCACACCTTTATATCATTTCTGATTCCAGGAACTGATTGCCCTCAGTCAAAACACCATGCCTAATAAAAAGTTTCAGCCTCACATCCGGCTTGGCAGGTGAGTCCTTCCTTTGCCTTGGGGAGTTGCATGCATGAGACTAATCTTCAGAGATTAGAGAAGGTTGTGTGGAAATGGAAAATTGACCTTTGGGGGAACAGCAGGAAGAGGACACATTTGAAACTGTGTCAAGGAGAGTCACACACAACCCTCACCATCGTGGTTAGTTTGATTTCCTTGTTACAGACACAGAGTTCCTCCATCTCCTGCAGCGTCTTCCTCTTTTTAAATGACCCTATACTTTACCATGAACTACATCCTTCTGTAGGGCTGGTCCCCCCTGAGAACGTGCCTGACGTCGGTGAGACCAAGTTTTACTCTCTGGGCTTTTAAGGAGCATTGTGACCATACTTTTCCAAAATAGATGTACTTCTGCTGGTTGTCCAGTGTTGTCCGGCTGACTGAGGTTGAGTGCCTCCGCACATTTCCTAGAACAAAGCGAGCGACTCGATGCTTCCAAAAAAAGTTGAAAGACCTCCCTTGGACTATCAGCTAAGCCACTGGACAAACATGGAAGATGTCTTAGACTTGAATATGACTCACAGCAGGGCCCCTCACTGTGTTAGGATTTCACTGGCACTTCTCAGAGTTTTCAAAATTCTGGTTTTGAGAAGAAATATGTCTGGTCTCATTATTGTGTGAGACAGACCATCTACCCCGCACCAAGCTGCATCTGAAATGAGGTGTGCAGATGAAAGGAAAAAAACAGACATGTACAAAGTATGGGATTGGGAGGACAGCAGCCTGATAGACTGTAGCACCGAGTATATTCAAAGCTTGGTTTTTATATGATTCATACAAGGGAATGGTTACAAGACAAGGATTAAAGCACTTGCTCTAAAAAATATTGTGAACCTCTTATCTGTGCAAACATAACTGAGCACACCGAACACTTGAATAATAAAAACACTACATTCTAAGATAAGCACAAGGATATGCAAGGTTCAAAAGAATCTCAAGGAGGTCTTAAGGAACTGAGTTATCTCGCAGTTTATTTATCTGCAAGGTAAACGGAGGCACAGGGGCCCAATTAGTCACCCACCAAGAAACAACTGGACCAGCCGACCACCTTCTACATCTCCCCCTTCTTTATTTACTAAAAATGAGTAAAGCGGGACTGGGTCTGTCTTAGGTTGGGATAGCTTCTCATGATCCTACCCGTCATTGTGGCTACTTTTATTTAAAAACAGTTTCCTATCTTAGGTTGTTGCATCTGAACTCAATCCTCTTACCCATCATTGACTGCCAGTTCTTCAGACTTTGTGTAGGGGATAACTCCATGAACTCGATTCAACTGAAGGCTGTTCAGATGAACTTGTGACGTAAATCATGCCAAAATGGTTTGAAGACATTGCATATAAGAAGGTAATAACATGCAAAAATTCCCAAAATGACACCAAAAATAATATATTCCTTATATCCATGCATACACAACCTGGGTTTAATGATCTCATTGTTAAACAAACACGTTTGATAAACACAGCAACTCTATCTTCTGCCAAACCAGACATCCTTGAGAACATTAAGCAACCTGTTTTTCCAGACCTTGTATACTTTCTTGTCCTTGACAGTCTGTTCAAAATGTAAAGTCACAGAAGAAATCGGCAAACATTGACACATAGGTCATGAGAATTCTCAGCCATTTCAAGGCTGAGACTTAATGGCCTTCAACATCTCTCCCCCTCTTTTAGTTACTGAAAACGTTTTTACTCAAAACGTCAGCAGATGACTGTTCCTTTCTTAGCTTGTCGAGTCCTGAAATCTCCCTCACCCATCATCAGTGTCAGTCCTCCAGGCGACTATGACCTGTCTTAGCTTGAGAAACGCAGACTCGATCTTACCCGTCTTTGACTAACCATCCTTACACCCCTGTTTGGGGAGGGGGCAAAGTGTACATGTGCACTTCATGAAGCTTTGTTCTTAAGGCCAATAATTCAACCATAACCTTGCGCAGTATCATAGGGAGTATGCATAAGATCAACTACACCCACTCCTGCTGTGACCATGGACATATGCATGTGGGGCAGGCCTCCGAGATTTCCCAAGGGAGGGAAAGCATCTCGAAATTGCTGGAGCCAATCAAAAACCTCAGCAACCTTAGCGGCATCACAATTAAGAGACTGAGCATCTTTTATGGCTAATATTTCTTGATGGAGTTTTAATAAATCTAAAGACTCATTAGCATTGTGCCAAATACCTTGAAGATGATTCTTCACTTTAATCCAGCTGACTGCCGTTGTACTGTTTAGGAGTTACACAGATCTATGTATGTACAGCATGGCACTGTAGACTAGACCTGGCCGTAAGCCCCTGTATATCATCTCCTAAATAGATGATCATGTCATAAAGAGCATTTACTTTTTGTTCTAACTTCCTGTCTATATCTTCTTGAGTACCCAACACATTAGTCACATTTTTGGATAATTCATTTACAAAGTGGGCGGTTTGTAATTGACTGGCAGCATAACAAAGTAAGGTTGATACAGAATGGTGATGACAATACCTTCACGGGTTCAGGTAATAACAATTAGACAAATTATAATTATTACAAGACACGTTAAACGTCCAAAGCTGTGAAAAGTAGAGGGGAGTATGCATGCCATGTTAATTCACTCATTTCATAAAACTCGTTGTACTTTTGATGAAATACAACATGTTTATTCCCTTGCATTTGTCGTTTCAGTAAGCATAGAACGTGAGGAGCAAAAGTGCCAGAGGGTGACACACTATTCATCTGTTCAGCTTTGCATTTTCCCCAAATCCCACTAGATATGATGAGTGCACTATGCCATTCCTGAGAGTTTCCGAAGATCTAAAAATCATGTCCAAACAATGGCTATAAGTTCAACACTCACTGAGGGTTTTCGAAAGGTGAACAGGATACGTCCAGAGAAGAGAAGTCACTGAACTGTCTCTAATCTGTCAAACGCTACGACTCTTGTCTGACTGGCCTCCCCTAAAGGAGAGGGATCCTCCTACTCCTGTGAAAAATGCTTAAGAAGCAATCACACAGCTGATGATGCCCAAAGGATATTGCAAATGAGGAGGCCAATCAAGAAGCAATAGGGAAATATCCTACAAAACAGTTTTATTGGATTTTGTCAGGTACAACTTATTTTTTAATGAATATTTCGACACTTTCTTATAACATAATCTAGCTTTGTATGACTTACATTCTTATTCTAGAATTAACTGTATGGAATAATAAACTACCTTTCTCTACACCTTTTGTAAATATTTAAAACAGACCTTAGGTTGGCGAATCAGCTGTTGAATTATGTGACTCTCACCACTGCCTTAGAAAGAAGGAGCTGCGTCAGTCAGAATCAACGGAATGGCTGTGGTATTGGTGTTCTTGGATTGGTTTAGCACAAAGTTAGTATTTACTCATTGATGACTATAATGCTATCATGGTATTTGCTGTGCTACACAATTTCCCAAACGACGGTGCTCTGTTATTGGTAAACATCAAGAACAGATGCACCCAGACACAGTGACAAGCATTCCTTGTGTCCACAGATGGGAGGCATGAGGAGAAGGACCGCTTGCTGGACAGGAGACACGTGGTCCTTTTGGTGATGGGAAGGGTAAGCGCAAAGGTGAGTGATGTCGGCACAATTTGAACAAGGAGCCTAGAAACACCATGGGAGGAAACAGACAATGTCTGCAAATTCTACATGACATGCATTTGATGAGACCAGCAGAGACAAGTCAGGGTCGTGGGTGTGGTGATGGAGACAAAAACGGATGTCCTCAGGTGCATATACGAGGGCATGTGGAAGTCAATTCAGGTGCATGTATCAGGGCTTCTCTGTGCATGACTGGATGCATGTTTATTAACTGTCCATTCAGTGTTGCTGCTAGGTGCCATTGAGTCATTTCTAACCCATATCAACCCCACGCTCATCCCCGTAAAACATGTGGGTGCTTTGCCACACTCACAGTTGCTCCTTGTTGCAGTCCATGCGGGCAGCCATTGTGTCCCCCATCTTCGAGGGCTTTCCTCTTTTTGGGTGACCCTTTCTTTTACAAAACATGCTGTCCTTCTCTATGGATAGGTCATTCTTGACAACATGTCCAAAGTATGCAAGAAAAAGTCTCTCAATTCCTTGACATAAGGAGCATTCTGGCCTTCTGTTTCCAAGACAGATGATTCAGTCCTCTTGGCAATGCATGCTACTTTGATTATTCAGACAGCACCACAATTCAAGTGCATTGACTCTTGTTGACTCTTCGTTATTCAATTCCCAACTTTCTCATGCACATGCGGCCATTGAAAAGACCATTTCTTGGATCAGGCGCACCTTATCACACAAGGTGACAGCCTTGCTCTTCAATACTTTAAAGAGGTGTGTGGTCTGCATGCATATCCACACAAATATCCAAATATTTAACAACACATGGTGTGAGAGATTAAGTGTTCATCTTCATTGAAGGCCATGGTCTTTGATGTACCTCAGCAAATGCTTCAAGTCTTTTTGCCTTTCAACAAGCAAGGTTGTATCACCTGATGTCTTCATTGACAGAGCCCAGCACCATCTGGTCTCCATGTTCAATCTGTAGGTTGAGCCAACATTCTGGGAAGCTGGACAACGTGAAGTAGACACCTGCACAGGATGGGAGGAAGACTCAAGAACAACATACCATGTCCATATGACCACCTTTGTTTAAAGCACATTTGTACATTTGTTGCCATCATCATTGTCATAACATTGTCTTTCTACTTGACCTTTTGGCATCAGCTCCTCATTTCACCCCCTCTGTCCCCCCTCCCTCCTTCATGGCTTTTATCACCAAGGCCATATTTTCCAACTACTGTTCCTTGTTTGTTTCCAGCTTTTCCATTCCAATTGCCAATAAAAATCCATGCACCTTGATTGCACATTTGATCAAGTTCAGACTAAGTACATCAGGGAATTCTTCAGTTTCTGCATGACTAGCTTCAGTGGTGTGTTTATCATTTTGTATACTAGTTGTATTGGCTGGCTTTCCTTGTGTGTGGATAGACATCATCTAGAGTATTGATCTTGAACCATCCTTTGTGATGATGAATTCAACACCATTTCTTTTGAATCTGTCATTCCCAGCAGAGTATACCACATTATTGGTTAATACGAGTCAATTTCAGCTCAGGAATGCCTCGAACATTGATCCTTCTTCTTTTTGTTTTGTTTGTAAGATCACTTTGTCGGGGTGATTTTGCACCTAGTTAAAATCCATACATCAATTGTATCAGAAGGGGAAGGTAGGATGAGAAAGAGGGAACCGACCACAATAATTGACATAAACCCCCTTCCAGGGGGACAGACAGCAGAAAACTGGGTGGAGGGAGACAGCAGTTGGTATAAGTCATGAAAAAAATTTTAATAAATAACCAAGGGCCAAAGAGGGAGGCTGGGGAGATAGGGGGAAGAAATATGGAGCTGATTACAAATGATCAAGTAGAGAGAAAATGATTTGCAAATGATGATGGCAACAAATTTATAAATGTGCTTGACACAGTGGATGGATGGATGGAAAATCTATTCTTGTAGCTTATCCCCCAAATAAAATGATTTCAAACAAACAGAGGAAGGAATATAAATTCGTGTCTTTTACACTGAGCGGCTTCCCAGGCATCCACCTGACAGAGAACCCTGATTACCAGGGCCATTTTAACAACCGGTTTGCTGACTCAAAAAAGCCCTCCTTAGGCATGAGTTCTCCTGGAGGTGGGAATGCGTGAACCCCACTGCTACGTGGGACATGGTTTCCAGCATCACAACAACAAGCCACCACAGGAAGCCAAACTGAGAGACGAATACTGTGAAGTGTAGGCTGTCACGTACAAAGAATGATGCCATGGGAGAAGAAAGAAGAATTTCTGCTTCGGGGACTTTGGAAAAGGTTTTGCAAGAGTATCACCAAAGGCACCGAACTAAACATGGAGACGTTGAATTTTAAAATGTCTCATGTATATTTTTCCAACATTTAAAGAAAATTAATAATTGCACGAAAAACAATGAGTACAAGGAAGAGGAAAATGCTCTAAAATGGATGGCAGTAGTGATTTTACAACTTCATATGATTGAGCTATGAGTTTTTCTCCAAGCATTGCCCTGGCTGCATTCTCTAGGTTTGCTGGATTTTCTTTCTTTCATTGGATTTGGAATTTTTTGTTGTTGTTAAACTTCAAATATCTATCTAGCTATCTATATATATACATATACATATTTATATGTAGTTGGTGGGGAGCCCTGGTGGCATGTTGTGCTGAGATCTCCAGAGTCCACAGTTCAGAACCCCAAGCGACTCCAAGGGAGAAAGACAAGCTTCTCTGCTCCAGTAAACAGTGACAGTCTCAGAAACTGCTCACAGTGGTAGTTCACCCCTCCCTACAGTTGGCATCACCTTGAGGGAAGTGAGTATTACAGTGGTGAAGGGGAGCCACTGATTAAGTGCGAAGGTGGTAAGTGCGAAGGTCAGAGTTTCAAATCCACCCGAGTCTCTACAGGAGAATGACCTGGCCGATCTCTTCCCATAAATATCATGGCTTGGGGGATCCCGTGCAGCAGTTCCGTTTGGTCACATGTGTCACAGACTCCTAACAACAGCAACTAGACAAGGATGGGGAAGGTTCATGGTGCGATTCAGCAGACATGGCATCGCATTTATCCTTCTCATGACCACCACTGCAGAAAGTCTGCTCACTCCAAATGACGAGGTCTCTCATCTAGTCACAGACACCATTTCGTGGATATCTGATTGGAAATAGTTATTTTGGTGCACTGCTCATTATATCTAACTATGTATTCTATGAGCTCTGGCAGTGGCGCCTGGTAAAAATCGATTTCTAACTGCAAGGTCGGTGGTTCAAGTTCAGCCTCTCCAAGGGACAAAGAGCAGGCGCTGTGTTCCTGTCAACGTGGGAACTTCAGAATCCCTACATGGGGGTCGCTGTTAGAGGGGAATTGACTCTGTGGCAGTGTGGTTATTCTTTAAAGAGCCCTGGCAGTACCAGGCTGAAAGCACTCGGATCTGAACCATAATGTTAAAGGTCAAACCCACCAGTATCTTCTAGGGAAAAACCTTTGATAGTCTGCTTCCATAAAGAGATACTGTGGTCAAATCCAATGGAGCCATTCAGCACTGTACTTACACAATGGCTATGGATTCAAATCGGGTCCAAGGCATTGGGTTAGGACTTGTATGGCTGTTTTGTCATCTTATGTCAATGCGATTGAAGGGGTGGATCTGTCAATAAGGTGCTAGCCAATGAGGCCTCTGTGTGGGAATAGCCTTCTCCCAAAGGATTCTGGGAACTCCCGTTTTCAACCCTAGAGGCGGGACACACACTGACTCTGCTTCACATTCTGTTGACAAGACACATGAATCTCTGCTAAGGAAAGCCAGAGTCCTGGAGCTACGGCAGCCACACGGAGAGCCGTGCTAGCACTGAGTCTTCAACAAGACTTTCCACACACTAGCCTGTGATCTTCCTGCTTTCCACATCATTGCATGCGATGCGAGAGTCTGAAGAGGAATTCATGCCTTCTTATCAGACCTATGGGCTAATATCAGATTTATGTCCTTAAAATGGACTGGGCTGGGTTAGATTCTTAATATAAAATTGCTCTTTGATATAAAGCACTCTCATTACACATATGAGTGTCTCTGGATCTGTTTCTCTGGTCAACCCAGACTGACGCAGTTTAGGATCATATCAGTAGAGATGAATTCAATAGACGGAATCAGTTAGGAATCAGTAACATTGAAAAAACAACATAGGTGACTGGAAGAAAATCGATTTATTAAAGATCCTGCATTCATTGAATGGGAGAGAAAGTATGATTTGAGGTCAAAGAGACATTTATCTTCAGATTGATGATGATTCTGTTGCCATGGAGAAGTGATGATGCTTGCATTCTTGATGCCAACTTCTTCTTTAAGACATGCAACAACATACAGACAGACAACATCACTGAACTGGTTTAGACATTTCCAGGATGATAGAGGGGAGGTAGCAGAGGGGCGCAGAGAAAACACATTGTTAAGATGAGCGTGGGTGTTCACATGAGAAATTCACACACCCAAAATACATAGGAGCGTGTACCCGCCAAGGCTGTAAGATTAGGCTTCTCTGTTTCCTGTGTCTAGTTGTGAAAAGCCCAATTGAGACTCAACATTAGTAGTTACCTGGCTGCCAAACATGAGGTTACACAATACAGCTGTTTCCTAGGCGTGTCTGCATTGTAGGTCCCTTTTATAAGTCATGTGCAGAAGTGGGAAGGCATAAGACCTTCAAGATAACGTTTTCAAAACAGAATCCCCCTGAGAAGAATAGTACACATCCCAGAGACCCCGCGGGTGGTTCTTTAAGATGCTCATTGAAAGGTCAGCAGATCAAAGCTACCACCCATTCCAGTGGACCAACATGTTTCGGTCTGCTTCTTCAAAGATGCACATCCTAAGAAATACCACGTGTAATCTCGACTTCCTTGCTGTGGGCCACCTCCATAGTGACTGAACTCTGGGGGAGTTTTGTCTTGTTTTGTTTGGGTTCCATTTGAGTTATTCTGCTCACGAGGCAAAATTCACCTAGGTTGTGTCCTCAGTCCATGTCTTCTGAGCTCTGATTCGATGTCTTCTGGCCTCACTGTAAGGTTCGAGGGTAAAATACCCCGTGACCCAGCCACCTGCTCCTGAATATTCCAAGTCGCTGGAAAAGGGAAAACTCTCTAGAGCCCAGTTCTCCCCGACACGTGAGGGCCCCAGGTGTCAGGCCCGTCTCCGATTAAATGAACTCTCGTTCCCATTGGAGAATTCTACCAACCTTCATCCCTCGGTGCCCAAAGTTATCTTAGTTTGCTTTCTTCTTGACTCTCCTCCATTAAAGAAGCCCTGCCCTTCTCCCACCCAACAAAGAACATGTTTGAACTCCAAAGATATTACTATTGTAGTTGTCAATGTTCAACCTAAAATTGTAACTATAAATATTGTTTTTAAACTCCTACTTACCGGAAAAACGACTATCAGAGGGCAGAAGTGTCACCTAATTGGTATGCCCAGGACAGTCATCTGAAAGAGAATGGGAAGGACAAGGAAGGAAAGAGAAGACATGAAATGAACAAACAGCTGGTCATTGTCGTGCATCCCCATTGGTCGCCCTTAAAGTGATAGCTTTCCAAAAAAGATGAGCCTGAGGAGGACATTGGAAAGCACCCCTCCCCCCATCCTCTGAGGCGAGCCTCGCAGTGGAAAATCCGGCAAAACTTTTTTTCTACGGGTTGGGGGAAGGAGTGACTTTACCTGAATCCATGGCATTCACTATGTTCTCTACAGGGATGTCATTCTCTTTGACCACGTCCACAAAAGCCTCATAGTCTTCCTTGGGGACCTCACCGTCTTTTGCTGCATATCACGGAGGGTGTAAGGCCAGAGGAAGAAGCATCAGTGCCCGTCAGAACTACCACACTTTCAAGATGACAAAGCTCGACTGTGGGGTCCTCACTGGGTCCTATTTCGTGGAGTCCAAATAGAGTCCCCTCCTTGTGCCTCTCCTTGAGAAGATGGAGGAGCCTGAGCCTTCAAAGAGGAACAACCTGGCCTACTAATCACTGCAAGCCAGTGGCAATGAGTTTGGTTTATGTGGCTATTTGATAAGCTCTACTGAGACAATGAAGGACTCCTGGGGATGCCTTGAGGGCCCTGGGGGGGATACAAGGGATATGCTGGGTGTGATCCACAGGGTCAGTAGTTCAACACCAATAGCAACTCTGAGATAAAAAAGATGGGACTCTACTCCTATATGGAGTTACTGTCTTGGAAACAGAAAGAACTCATGTCCTCTGTTCTATAGAGTTGCTATGAGTCAGCATCGACTCTGTGGCTGTGAGGGTTTGGTTTGAGGTTTTCTTAATGACTTCACAGTCCCAAGTGAGTCTCAGTGACAGAAATCCAACAATGACCACAAAGCCTCACTCATCAATCTGGGTACCCCAGATTCATTCTGCAGCCATGCCAATGTGGGTCTACCCCTCAAAAGGTTCACGTGTATCTATTATGGATGGAAAATACATGTTGTCCAGGCTAAGTCCCATCCCTGTGATTAGAGCCCCTTTGGGACATGAGTGTCCTCGGTTCTGCGAGTGAGGTTGTGTGAGTGAAGTATGTGCCTTCAGTCAATCTCTTGAGATACTCAAGGGACAAGAACTCACGAACACAGCGAGAAAGCAGAGATGCGATAAAACCCAACAAAACCACATACGTGCTACATGAGGAACAGCACGGAATCCAGGGCTCAGAAAGAGAACTTTCCTAAAAGTGATCACCGTTGGGATTAGGAACCATCAAGTCATTTCTGATTCATAATCAACTTTAGGTTAGAACCGAGTAAAATAAGCCAAATAACCAATGGAGCAGAGCAAATAACAATCCTCACATTTGGATCCATTGACTACATCACGCACGGTAAACATGGTAAAGATCCGAGCTACCAAAGATTTCATATTTCTCAGATCCACAATCATAGCCCATGGGAGCAGAGGTAAGAAATCAGGCCCCTACAATAGAAGGCAAGTATCCTGCATGGGAAACTCTCTAAAGTGTGGTAGATCAAGGATATCACCTTTGGCACTCATCAGCAGAAGCTTCAACCAGGATGTTTCCCATAGCTGTCTACATGTGAAAGGTAGGCGGTGCTTAAGGAAGATGAGAGAAGGGAGTCATTTGGTTTATGGTGCTGATACTTGGAGTCTAGACTTCTAGCTTCCTGAACATTCAGAAAATAAATTTCTGCTCCTGAAAGCCACCCTGTTGGGATGTCTTTGGTACGGAGGTGCTGGGGAAGTCAGAAGGCGCCCGTCCGTGCCTCTGCTGTGTTGGCCGAGAGGAAATTTGTTGGGTTGTGTGAGAACACGGAGATTGTCAGCAGAAATCCAACTGAGTGGTGCTGTGCCGAGCAGCAGGCTCAAGTCTGATCCAGCACCAGCCGTCCTGAGTGGCATCTGACCTTGGGGACCCTCGTGTGTGTGTCACAGTTGATGCTGGGGGCTGACATGACAACTGTGATACCCCCAAACCATTCAGTCTGTTGAAATGGAAGAAAAACTTCCAGGTCACATGGGGGACACGGTCAGTGTCAGGGACTTCATGGTCCACACTTGCACACAGATCGGATCTTAGGGATGGAAGTTCACAGGTCTCAAGTGGTTCTGTGGTGTGGTTTCCACCACACCTAACAGACTACTCCTCGCCCCATAAACCCAAAGACCCAGTTCCCACAGGTTGACCCACTTCCACTGGAATATATGGGGCTGTCAATACTGGAAACTCCCTCGAGAGCCTATTGGGATACATACAGTAGAGTTCCACCAGCGTTGTTCTGTTGCCTTCTTCATCCTTGTTGAAAAGAACTAGGCAAATGGTCTTGTCATTGATCTTCGCAAAGTAGAAGCTGTTGTCTCCTGAATCTGTGAAAGACAAGTAGTATTTCAATCCTCTCGACCATCAATTTACTGTACCTTCCTTGGCCTGGGTGATCTGTCCTTCCTACAGGCACGTCCCCATTTCAAGGACTTTGTTCAGAACACAGAGAGACCTGGGTCTCCGCATGGCTGCCTTACCCACCAGCGCCTCCTTCAGCTGATCCCGATGCCTGTGTCTCCAGTGATGTCTAAGTGCCAACAGAACCTGACGGCTCTTGGGTCCTGTGGCATGGATTCAGTGTCTCAGCCACTGAATGCAGGACTAGAATTGCTCCACAGGGTTTGAAAAACTGACCTCTGTAGGAGGTCAGACTGCCAGGCCTGTGTCCCTCAGAACAGCTGAGAAGGAGTTCAAATGACCTGTCTCCTGCCAAGGTGCAACCCCTGTGCCCCCAGGGCTCCCTTGCCCCCACAAGGGCTTGGTCACAGTGAAAAGACTTCTTAAGTCACAAGAAGCTTCTATTTTCCAGTGAGTGGTGACACTGAGCCATATCATGGGTGCACAGGACCTTGTACCAGTCAATTGTTCACATCAGGGGAACTAAAGTGTGTCAGTTATCCAGGAAAGTTATTATTAAAAACAGAACTTTGTAACTAGTTGTTAGATAGATTATGGATGGATGGATGATGGATCCATACATAAATTCAGTTTAATGATGGACACATAGGTGAATAGTAAATAGATAAATTATAGATGGATAGATGGTGAATAGGTAGATTATGCATGGTTGAGTGGATGAATGCATGGATGGATGGTTTGATGGATAGGTAGTATGCACTGTGTGTGGATAAATAAACATGAGGGGTTGGTTGTATGGATGGGCAGATAGGTAGACAGATTTAGGGATAGATGGACAGAATAGCCCTAATGTTCTTAACTCAAGGTGGGATCATGTACAACAGAGTGGGCTTGGGCTTGACCCTGGGCCATCTTCACAATTTGTTAAAATGCTCAAGTCAATCCTTGCCGGAATGATGTCAATCCATCCCACCCAGGGTTTCCCTCAATATCGCTGTGCCTCTACTTCATCCCAAAGATATGTCCTCTAGCTCTCCTTCCCTCCTGATAATCCAGAGGCAACCAGTGGGACAACGCTCTCTTTGAATGCAAGTCGTTTCCAGTGACTGACTGTCAGAGGATTCTCTGCAGACCTTCCTTTCTGCTCTACCTTCACCTGGAAGCTCCTCTGAAACCAGTCTACCAAGGATGACCCTGCTGGTGTTTGAAATCTCGGTGGCAAAGCTTCCAGCAGGACAGCAACGGGCAAGCCGTGCAAGTAGGGCACACTGACATGTAAATGGTAGAAGTTTACAGCTAATCAATGTCTACAACATTGACAATAAACACAACTCACCACTGCCTACCTGTCTTATTCCTCTTGACCTGATCTGTTCATCTGTGTTTGGGGGCCGTTAAATCTATTGGCTCTCTAAGCTGCACAGGATGCGTAATGGTGGCTTCCTGTCATCTGTTCCCAACTCACGGTTGATTGCCATCAGCCTGGGAGCTTGCAATGGGTCTCAGTGTGATCAATTTCTCCATGGAAATTAGTACACGCTGTGGCTGGGGCTCGGTGCCTTGTTTAGCTGCAAACGATGAGCAGGTTCAGCCGCTCAAATAAAGCTGGCTGGTTTAGGTCCACTCATAGACACCCCAGAAGAAATGCGTGGTGATGTATTTCCAAACAAAACAAAGCAAAAACGACCCCAGAAAAGCATGTGCAGTGCAGTTCTCATGGTCACAGATGGGGGCGCCGGCAGTGGGACGCAACTGCACTCCACGTGGCATGCTTTGTTTCCATGCACTGGAGTCATACCATGGTGCAGTGGATTGACACAGCTACCTAAAGATTGGGGTTCGAGTACAAGCAGGACCCCTGCAGAAGGAACGCGTTGTAATCCACCAAAGAGGAGAAATTAAATGAACGCCAGGCTTTGGAAGCTCCACGTGTGCAGCTCTATTCTGAAATGCACCGAAGCTCCAGGGGAGGATGTCCTCAATCACTACTGATGTATACAGCTGAGATGGTGCACCATTGACCTGACACTGAAGACAAAGGCATAGAAGGGGCTTCTGAGGGCATTTGCAATAATGGGCTCTTGAGAATTCCAGGGCCAAGGTACTCACAGTCGCCTTGGAAAAGACCATCTGCTGCTCTTTCCCCAATTAATGTGTGCTTCTGGCATTTGCCTTCAACCCTGAAGAACAAACAAAGCAACAAATTATTCTTTATGGATCATATTCCTCTCAATATATTCCACTGTCATCTTAAAATATATCATCTTTTTAGGATTTATTTTGTGAGTTCGTTATTGAGAATAGAGAAAAAAAGGCACAGCAGTTCCATGATTCCTGTGCATATGATCTGGAGACACGGCGGGGGGCATCTTTGGAGTTGTGTAAGCATTCTTCCCTACCTGCTCCACGTTGCTTGTTCCTCATGAGCATAAAGCCACTGCCCCCTAAGTTTCCTAGGAAACCCACTCGACTTCTCTGTCCAGTTTGATCCCATAGAGGCAATTCTTCAAGAGGAGCCCGGTTCAAAGCAGGAATTCTTCATCAGTGGAATGAAACACAGCGATCTGATTATAAACAAGTCTTCCAGGCATATTTACTTCAAGGGTTATGGCACAGAGATGGACGCAGGTCAACCCCTGCCAACCTGACTGAAATAAATCTACATGTGGAGGACTGTCAAAGAAAAGGGACTCAGCAGAATGTGGACGTCAACGACCAACATCTTTAATGTGACCTGCAAGTAAGGTGTGTGTTTTGTTTATATTTGCAAGACAATTTAAAACCGATGGTAAGCACGGCATCAACAGGGAGCTACCAAAAATTCCAGCCAGTTTCAGAGGAGACGTTGGGAGGAGTGCCATCATCACTGATATCAGGTTAACACGAGAGAATACCAGGAAGATGCTTATTTCTGTTTCACTGATGATGCAAAGCAATTTAACTCGGGGCATCATAACAGACTATGAACATCTTTGCAAAGAATGGGAATTCCAGAGCACTGTATTGTGCTCCTGCAAAACTTGTATGTCCACCAACAGGCAGTCCTTGAGGCAGAACAAGGTAATACTGACAGGTGTAAAATCTGGAATGGGTGTAGTGAGGGGACGTGTTTCTTAGCCCTTGCTTAGTACATCCTTCATGGAGGAGACCATGCTGAACACAGTGCATGGGGTCACATGGTCATGAGTCAGGTCCTATCACTCAGCTGGCTATTTTGGTCAGAGGATTCTGGACCAATCTTGTGAACCATTCAAGCGCAATATACCTCCTGCTGGTCCCACCCCCGGCGGACCCGTTCCTGCGTCTACACTTTCCACTATTAACTGTGATGTATTGATTTGCCACCCACCAGGAATTTGGGATACTTCCTTGTTCCCTACTCTATCTGTGCAACTTCCCAACTGTGACTCGTTGGATGCTATTTGAACTCATCCTCATGGCTGCACTCCGCTGGATACTGTGTCTGTATCTTCTCATTTTCTTAGTCTTGAGCAAAATTTTAAAAATTAAAATAAAACCAGGAAAAGTGTGTGTCATTGTTGTAGCCTTTTAGCCTACTCATTCAATCTGCACGCTAAGGACATAATCCAAAACCTGGACTATATGATGGAGAACATGTCACCGGGACTAGACGAAGGTTCGAAGAGAACCCACAATACTCAGGTAACGCAACCTGGCTTGCTGAAACAAAGAGGACTTGGAGCACTGGAAGATCAAAGACTGGTACCTCCAGTAAGGATTCAAGATGCAGAAGAAGTCAAGGTACAGAAAACCCCAATCTTCACCAGCGCACCACTAGAGGTTAACCTCTTGGCTGAAGCGAAGCATCCGGAGAGATGGATGATTTCCTCTTGCTCTGATCCCGGTGTGCATGGAATCAGCCAAGACATGACATGATGTGCTGCACTGGGTCAACTGCTGTACAAAAACCCTCCATGCTGAGGAACAAAGATGTAATGTTCAAGACTAACAAAGAGACAACCCGTGGTCTTTTCCATCTTCTCATTTGCATACCTGAGATCAGATGTGGGTTATTTGCTTGCATTTTTATTGGGTCAATTTAGGTTGATTTTACTTACTTGTTATAAAAATCAAAGGATACTGCGTTGCCGTCTTCAAAAACAGTGAGGTTACGGAGGTATCCCAGCAGTGGTCCGCCCACCTGGGTCTTCTCCTTGTTAGTCGCTGCTGCATATGCAGTGAACCACGACCCTGTAATCTGCAAGGTTTTCATGAGAAATGTTACACCTCTTCTCCGCCCATTTCAGAAGGAAAACAAGGAACGGGTCTGATCTTGTGCACAAAACCAAAATTAACCCAGGCCCACAATGCAGCCATGAACCATAGCTCAGAGTGCCTCTTGAGAGAGCAACAACAGCACCACCCCAAACCAAGGAAATAAAATCCAAAGGAAGCAGAAGCAAAGCCATTGTCATGGAGTTGGCTCAGAAGCCTGACAATCACACGGGAGTCGCTGAGTCTCTTCACTGTGAGACAAACCCACAACTCAACCCACTGACAAGGAGGAGTGCTGACTCTCGACAACCCATTATAGGACCTCTGAGACGCTCCATCTTCATGGAAACAGACAGCCTCCCTTTCTCCCTGACACAAGCAGAGTGGGGAATCATGAAGAGCTGTCAGACAGCAGCATGGCTTTAGGGACACACTGATGGGTTGACCAAACTGCATATAGACTATGATACAAACTCAACTAGACAAACATTCACACACACACACACACACGCACACACACACACACACACACACACACTCACACTCCTTTTCAACTTCCACTTTATACCTAAGGTGACACCTAAGTCTCCAACTGAGGTTCTGATTCGGCATAAACCAGACCAAGGATCAGTGTCAAGAGAAGGGTTTTCATGTTGCAGGTGATCGTTGGTCCCTTCGTGACAGGCCTTTAGGTCAGAGGGCAGGTAAGACACCTGAACATGACCGCACCTTTATATCATTTCTGATGCAAGAAACTGATTGTCTTCAGTCAAAACGCCATGCCTAATAGAAAGTCTGAGTATCATATCCGACTTGGCAGGCGAGTCCTTCCTATGCCTTGAGGAGTTGCATTCATGAGACTAATCTTCAGAGATTAGAGACGGTTACGTGGAAATGGAAAATTGACTTTTCGGGCGACAGCAGGAAGAGGACACAATTGAAACCATGTGTCAAAAAGACTCACGGGCCACCCTCACCAGCCTGGTTATGTTTGGTTCCATTGTTACAGTCAGAGTTCCTCCATCTGCTGCAGCATCTTCCTTTTTTTAAATGACCCTAAATTTTACCCGGAACTATGTCCTTCTGTAGGGACTGGCTCCCCCTGAGAACATGGCTGACGTAACATGAGACCAAGTTTTACTCTCTGGGATTCAAAGGAGCATTGTGACCATACTTTTTCAAAATAGATGTACTTTCCTGGTCGTCCAGTGTTGTCTCGTTGACTGAGGTTGGGTGCATCAGCGCATTCCCTAGAATGAAGCGAGCTGCTCCATGCTTCCCAAAGTGGAAAGACCTCGCTTGGACTATCAGCTAAGTTACTGGGCAAACATGGAAGATGTCTTAGACTTGAACATGACTCACAGTACAGACACTCACTGTGTCAGGATTTCACTGGAACGTCTCAGAGTTTTCAAAATTCTGGTTTTACAGAGGTAATGTGTCTGGCCTCATTATGAATGGCTACGTGGGTGGACTTGAACACACAATCTCTAGACATGCACCCAAGAACCTGAAGTAGATCCCTAAAACTACCCTCCTATCATATTTTGGCTGTTGAGAAAGAAACACACGACGCTACCACCACCACCACCAGCGGCAACAACAATAGTAAAAGCAGATGGAAAGAATACACGGTTCTATACCGTAAAGAACCCGTCCTCAGTCCACCTTTTCAGGGGATTGTGTGGGAGCAAGAGCCAATGGTGCTGGAGGAAGAGGTTCAAGCTGCACTGAAAGAATAATGAAAACACCAGGAATTGATGGGACACCCTCTCACCTATTGTCAGGACATTTGGAAGACAAATACTTGGACAAAAAAACTGAAGGGACCCACATTTGTGTTCATTCCAAAGAAGAGTGACCCCAAACCTGCCCAAACTAGGGAACAATAGCACTGACATCACATGCAAGGTACACTTTGCTGACGAGGTGCAAACATCGGTTGCAGCAGCCAATTGACAGGGCGTTGCCAGAGGTTCAGGCTGAATTCAAAAAACAAAGTGAACAAGAGATATCAGGGTTGATGTCACATCAATCTTGACTCAACGCTGGAGGATCAGAAACGACTCTGCTTATGTTTTGTTGACTATGCAAAGGCACTGGACCATGGGGACCATCACAAAATATCAACAGGTGTGAGAAGCATGGGAATTCCAGAACATTCCATCGTGCTCCCACAGAGCTGCATATGGATCTGGAGGCAGTTGTGCAGACAGAGCAGGGACACAGTGCATGGTTTAAAATCAAGACAAGAGCAGCAAAGGTATATTCTTTCCCACTACTGGTTCAGTGTGTTTGCTGAAAATGTGTGTTTGTTTTCAGAAAATGGCTTCTATGAAGAAGACTGTGGCATCCAGATTGGAGCAAGGCTTGTTGACAACCTGCAATATGCAGACGACACCACCCTACTTCCTGAAAGTGAGGAGAACTTGAAGCACTTGCTGATGACAATCAAGGATTTCAGCCTTCCGTGTGGATGACAATTCAGTATGAAGAAAACCCAAACCCTCACAACTGGACTGCAAGGTAACGTTAAGATAAATGGAAACAATGTCGAGGTTGTAAATGACTTTGTCTTTCTTGGGGCCACCATCAAGGCTCCAGGAAGTAGCAGTCATGGGCTCAAAAGACGAGTTACACTAAGTAAATCTACACAAGACCACACAGATTATTGAAAAGCAATGCAGTTACTTTGAGGGCTAAGTTGTGCCTCACTCAAACCACGGTATTTCCAGTGGGCTCAGATGCATATGAAATCTGAATGATGGAAAAAGGCCACAGAAGTACTGGTGATGCATCTGGATGGTGATGGTGGACAAGACGATTGGGATTGCACGAAGAAAGCAATCTTTCTCAGAATCAGGATGAAACAGAGTGCTCTTGAGGGGCCAGGACGCCAAGACGTCACCTTAAATCCTTTGGAGGTATTGTCAGGACAACACAGTGCCTCCAGAAGGCCATCTTCCTTGGTGCCGTGGAGGGATGCTGAAGAGAAGGAAGGGCCTCATGGAGATGGAGTGACACCATTGCTTCAACGATGGGCGCAGGCAATAGCAGGAGGGTGAGGATGGAGCAGGGCCAGGCAGTGTTTCGTTCTGTTGTGCACAAGGTGGCTATGGATTGGAACTCACTGGATGACTTCACATCCACAAACACAACATGCCAGTAGAAGTCGATAATGAAAACAAGCCAGCTGTCCCAGACCTGGACGTGGCACAGAGCTACGCTGACCCTGTGAGGACAACAGGGCCCTGACCTAAGTGCATGGTCTGTTTGCGGGATTCACATGTGTGTGAAGGCTGAGCAATGACGACAGAAACTCGGAGCGGATGACTTTGAATTATGATGTAGGCAAGGAATAGGAACTACGCCAGGGACTCCCAACAAGGCGTCATGGTGATGCGGTGAGCACCACACTGGGCTGCCAGCCACAACCCACCAGCCCCTCCACTGTAAAGATTTACCGACTCAGAAACCCACAGGGCCAGTTGGACTCCTGTCCCGAGGCTCTCATGAGTGAGAATGGACCCCATGCCCAGTGAGTTTGCTTTAGAAAACATTTGAAGAACTGTGATAAAAATGAATGAAACTCTATTGTACGAAGATGTTTCATTGTGCACCTTAGACTCGAGGGTGCTGAGACATCAGCTTCTGCACATTGGATATGCTGTTTGGAGAAACCAGTCCCTGGACAAGACTAGAAGGTCTTCTGTTGGTGCAGTGGTTACGAGTGCATCTGCAATATGCACGGTCAGCAGTTTGAAACCACCAGGGGTCCTGGGGAGAAAAATGGGGCTATCTTCTCCCATGAAGAGTTAGCTCTCTCAGATCTGCACAGCGGCAGTTCTACCCTGTGTTTGAGCTTGCCGTGAGTCTGAGTGGACTCGATGGCAGTGAGTTAGAGTTACAGTCAGAGACAGAGTTAAAGTTAGAATCAGAGAGGGATCGCATGCTTGGTGAAGCAGAGGCCCCGGACACAACGCATTATCGTCAGGGACACAGAGACAGGCTCCAACTGTCTTGTAAGCAAGTGCTGGAGCGCGTCGGGTTTCTCTCCATTGTCCATTGGGTCTTGGTGCGATGGAGCCAACTGAACAACATGTAACCGCTAAAGATGGGGACTAAATCTTCATGGCACTACGATGTCTGTTGCTTATGAGCATCTAGCTTTTTATTATTATTATTATGGTCTATATTCCACTTCCCACACATCAGAAAAAGCTTATCATTGCCCCACCACCACTGTATGTTTCGGAAAGTCAAAACAAGATGATGCACAACAAAAGCAAACAAAGTCCTGTTCTCTCAGGACACATGGTTACATCCAGGAGGCAGACACAGCAGGACAGCTTCACCCGTGTGTTTCACCTCCATATTTCCATGCACATTTATTGTGTTTCTTAAGGTCTTACCCAGCAGGCCCCCTTAAAGCTGTGTTGTTCGAGGAAGGAGAGGTCTGCTCTTAGTGAATCCCAGTTAGATGCGTGAAGTATATGTGGTGTCCCCAGCTGTAACGTGTCCCAATCACACACCAGGATCCCAGCGACTGTCCTCTGTGTCTGGACATGACCTTTGAGGAAGGCTTGGCAGAAACCCAGGGTCTCCACCTTTCTTCCACAGCTGTGAGATCCATATCATTGCCTTCCGTACTTTCTGGTGTCTTTGCTTTCCCCTCAGCTGGGTTTTTGTTTGCTCCTCAGCTCTCTTTACCACAGACCTGTCTATATTTCAGTCACTATCAAGATGACTCAACCCAAGAGTTCTCCCCGACCCACAATGTGTCCATTAGGACTGTGCTCTGCAGAGTTATCAGTTGCTGACTTGGGGGCAAGTAGATGGACAGGCCTTTCTTCTTCAGGGTGGAATCAACCCTCTCCGCTCTCAGACAGTGGGCTAGATAATCATCCGGACCTCCAACAATCAAACTGAACCGTTGCCCATGGAGTTGAGGAAGACATGGTAGCCACAATGAAACTGTGTTCCAATGGCGGATTCTTCTGGGGTTGCATCACCTGGAATTTTTTTGATGGGTTCCTGGGTGGAGCTGAACCTCTAATCCTTGCATTGCTATCTGGACAGTATGCCCAGCAATTGTCCACCTATGCCTATCACCCTGGAAAAGTCTCCTGTAGGTCACAACTAAGAAGATTCTGCTTTCCCACCTGACAACGTCCCTACTCATTCCATCCAACACCAGGTCCCATATCTGGGTAATTTCCGTCCCGTTTGTAACCAACGTATTGATTAGGCAGCAACTCCCATCACGATGGCATCCTGGATGCCTCCAGGGATACAGCACTCTGTCTTGCAGACTTGCCGTGAGTTATGATCTGTGTGAAGACCCACGGATGTTTTCTCAGTTGTGCTTTCATAAGCGGCAGGTGGGGACTGTGAAAAAGAGGATTACCCAATTCCTTTGACTTTCTGTGACCTTTTCTAGTGTCCAGAAGCACTTCTGGAAGCATTCAGGACAAACAAGGAAACGGGCAGGTTGGACTGTGACACCCTAGCAAGAGTACTGAGGGCAGCTCCAGACACAGAAGTCCCTTGTTCTTCGACACTGTGGGCCTTGGGTTTTAGGTGCTTGCTTTTGTGTTCCTGTCTCAGGACTCTGTGCTTGTTCTCGGTCTCTGATTTCAGAGTATCTCTGCGTGTGTCTCAGTGCATGTGTGCTTGCGTTTCTGATAAGTGAGTATTTTCCACGGGTGGTGTCAACGAGTTTCAAAACATTCCTGTGATATAGTCCGTGGTCTATAAGTTCCATCTTTCCCGCACCCTTTTTTCCCCCAAGTTAGTTGTTTCTTTTGTATATAGTGATGGAAAAACTGGAAACTGTTCTCTCCATAATATGTGAAAGGCAGGTATGTTAGACCTCTTGATAAGCAACGACCCCACATTTCTAGTCCCCTGCTGTGATGTAGGGTGACCCCTCCTGTGTCACAGGACCGTCCCCATCTTGCTGGCCTGGCTCAGAAACCTTTAGACTCTGGTATGAGGGCTGGGTCTCACTCATAACCACCCCCGTAAGCTGGAAGGGACGCCTGTGTCTCCAGTGGTGTCTGAGTACCACCAGAGCATGGCTGCTGTGGGGCGTCCTGGGGAGGGTTCTGACTCACAGCCACCGCGTGTGAGACCGCAGGACCCCCCAACAAGGTGCCCAGCGCTGTCATCTGCAGATCAGATTGCCACAACTTTGTCCCTCTGAACATTGGTGGGAGCAAACTAATACCTTTCTGTTTGCAGTTGGCCGTTTAACCACTGCACCTACTGGGTTCCTCTGTGACGGCACAGGTTTGGTGATGACAGCAGAGTTTCAAGAATGAGAGGAAGCCTATTTTGGGTTGAGTGGTGGAAGGAGTCGGAGCATGCACGCAGAGTTCACTGTCAAGGTCGATTGTTCTCACCCTGGAATTAACATGAGTCCATTGCGAAGGAAATTTATTCAAAACAAAAGTGTATGATCTATTTGATAGGCAGGTTATGGTCTATGAAATGGGTTATTGTCATATTGTCAGTGGACAGAGATGGATGATTTTATAAATCAATAGTTAGATGGATACAGTGATAGATTAATGAAGCATGGATGGATGGATGGTTGGATCAATATATGTATGGATGAATGGATGTAAGATGTATGAATAGATGGGCTCACAAACAGATAGGTAGGTAGGTTGATAATGGATGAATATTTATTTGAAGCCTGGATGGGCAGATGAATGAATGGATGGATGTCGACAGGTAGAATCACTCAAATGGTCTTAACTCATGGTGCGACCATGTACAACAGAAGAGTGAGCTAGGATTTGGCCCTGCGCCATCGTCACGATTGATCGATAAAGTCAAGTCCATCCTTGCTGGAATTTTGCAAGTCCATCCCGCCCAGGGTTTCTCTCGAGATCACTGCGCCTCGACTTCATCCCAAAGAGGTCTTCCTCCAGCTCTCCACCACTCTTCATAAGGTGTCCAACGTCAGCCTGTGGGACAACGTTCTCTGGGAGGGCAAACAGTTCCCACTGACTGGTTTGCAGAAGGTGCTCAGAGGACCTTCCTATCTGCTCTGCCTCAACCTGGAAGGTCGGCTGCAACCTGCCCAACACGGTGGCCCTGCTGGGGTTGGAAATAACGATGGCAAATCTCTTGGCATGACAGCAGCAGGCAAGCCACCCCAGGAGGACACAGTGACAGATTGTGGAAGAAACATACACTTAAGAAAATTCTACAGCATGGAAGGCAATCGACTCCCAACTGAAAATTTCCTGGCTGTGTTGCTACTCTTCACCCTGATCTGTCCCTCGGTGCTTTGGGGCCTGTTGAATCTGTGTGCTCTCTATTGTGCACAGGATACACCACGGTGGCTTTGTAATGTCTATTCTCAACTCACTGTTGATGGACATCGGACTGAGACCTTGCCATGGGCCACAGTAGGAGGATTCTCAGAACTAGCAGACACTGTGGCTGAGACTCGGTGCCTTCTTTAGTTGCAACGATGAGTGGACTCAGCTGCTTAACTTAAGTTTCCTCGTTTAAGTACATTCACAGGCACCTCAGAAGAAATGCCTGGTGAGCTCCTTCCAAACAAAGCAGAGCAAAAAGCCACAGAACATCCTACGGAGTGCAGTTCTAGTGGTCACCGCTTGGGGCGCCAGCAGTGGGACTCAACTGCACTGCAAATGGCGTGGTATGATTCCACGCACAGGAGTCATAGGGTGTTACAGAGGAGTAACACTGAGACCAAAAGGTTGGGAGTTCCAGTCCACCCAGAGGCTCTGCAGAGGAAGGGGGGGGCAACCTACTTCAGGATGGAAATATAAAATAAAAACCAGCCATTGGAAACCTCATCCACTGCACTGAAACTCATGAAGAAACCCGGATGCTGAGTCATCTGGAAAAATACTGGTCTGCAGAGCTGACATCTGGACACGCATAGTGTGAAACTGACCTCACATTGAAGACAAAAAGCAAGGATGGGGAGATCCTCCCGGTTCTTTGGGGGTGCATTCGCATTAAGGAGCAGAGGCTGTTAGAATTCCAGACCTCTGCAGTGAAGATACTCACAACCAGTTCTGAACACTCCCTGTTGTGGGTTTTCTCCCACTAATGAAATCAGCCGGGATCCACGGGGAGTCCTCCAGGAGAAACAAACAAGTAATCACGGAATTTCTAAGTGTGTCTTCCCTTCCCAACACACTCTTTCTAAATGATTTTGTTCAATGGTGCGTTACTGAGAATACAAACAACAGAACGTACATAAACTCAGTGATTTCCTCCTTTAGAAACACTAAGGTTAAGGAAGTATCCATGAAGCGGCCCACCCACCTCAATCTTCATGTCACTCGCTGCTGCATACTTGTTGTACCATGTCCCTGTCATCTGCAAGGTGTTCATTAGAAATGCGTGTCCTCTAATCCACACACTTAAGAAAACAAGGAATGGGTCTGATCTTGTTGACAGATGCAAAATGAACCCACACCCACAATGCAGCCATCACCCGGAACTCAGAGTGCCTCTTGAGAGAGCAAGCACAGTGCCACCCAACACCACGGAAATAAAATCCAAAGGAAGCAGAAGTAAGTCATTGTCATGGAGTTGGCGCTGATGGCTGATGACCTCACGGGGGTCACCGAGTGTTGTCACTGTGAGACAAGCCCACAACCCAACCCACTGACACTGAGGAGCAGCTGACTCTCAGCAACCCATTATAGGACCTCTGAGACACCCCATCTTCATGGGAGCAGACAGCCTCTCTTTCTCCCTGAGACAAGCAGAGTGGGGAATTATGAGGAGCTGTCAGACAGCAGCATGGCTTTAGGGACACACAGAAGGGTTGACCAAACCGCATATAGACTCTGATACAAACTCATCTAGACGAACATTCACACACACACACACACACACACACACACACCCTCCTGTTCAAGTTCTGCCTTGTACCTCAGGTGACACCTCAGACTCAGACTGTGTTTCCGATTGGGCACAAACCAGACCAAGGACCACCATCAGGAGACGGGTCTTCATGCTGCAGGTGATCGTTGGTCCCTTCTTGACAGGAGCTCAGGTCAGATCGCAGGTGAGACGCTCTGAACATGACCGCACCTTTATATCATTTCTGATGCAAGGAACTGAATGTCGTCAGCCAGAAGGCAGTGCCTCACAGGCAGAGTCTTCATAACATCCGGCTTGGCAGGTGTCGTTTCCTTGCCTTAGGGATGTGCACTCATGAAACTCGTCTTCTGAGAAGGTTCAGGTCAGATGGGAAATGGACCTTGCGGGGGACAGCAGGACGAGGACATGATTGAAACAATGTGTCAAGGAGAGTCACGGGCCACCCTCACCATCGTGGTTATGTTTGATTCTGTTGTTACACTCACAGAGTTCCTCCATCTCCTGCAGGGTCCTCTTTTTAAATGGCCCTAAATATTACCATGAACTATGTCCTTCTGTAGGGACTGGTCTCCCCTGAGGACATGCCTGACATAGGTGAGACCAAGTTTCATTCTGTGGGCTTCTAATGCGCATTCTGACCATATTTCTTCCAAGACAGACATGTCTTCTGGTAGTCCATGTAAACTCAACTCCAGTGTTACCTCATTGACTCACCGCAGGTGGAGGGCATGAACTGAAATGCAGGGAGCTGCCCGTGGCTGTGAAGGCAGCCTTGACTTCAACAGCCCTCAAACGTTGGTCAAGAGTGCAGGAGACCTGCAAGTCCGACCCGCAGTGGCCCCTGACTGACAGGCTTTCAATGGCACTTCCGGCAGTTTCCAAATTTCTGCTTTGCCCGAGGTCAAGTGTCAGGTATCGCTCCGAAGGGGTATCTAAGCAGACATGAACCTACCACCTCTGGTTACCAGCCAAGGACCTGAAATCTGTTGTTCCAGGCCATCGGGTGGCTTCCAATGCTTAGCCGCCCTGTGCACCACGGAAGGCCACCCTGTCAGGTCCTGAGCCATCCTCACCATCGTTCCTCAACGTGAGCCCATTGTGGTAGCCACTGTGTCTGTCCGCTTCCTGTGCTGGGTTGGCTTGTTCACTGCAGGGCTGCTGGAGGCTGTCACTGGCAGTTGAAGCGCTGGGAGGTTCAAGGGGACAGCTTCCAGAGTAAAGACAGAGTGTGCAGGTGGATGCAGCTGTCCACTCCGTAGGGAGTAGCTGCTGAAAACCCCAAGCTCATCCCTATAAATGAACTCCTGCCACCTTCAAGGAAGAGCAACTGGACAGAAGCGGACAAGAGAGAGGTCAGGTGCCCAAGACTGCTGGAACATGGCATGGAGCTACTATGACCCTGTGAGGACAATAGGGCACCTGACCCAAGTACATGGTCTGTTCATGGGATTCACATGTGTGTGAAGGCTGAGCAATGACTATGGAAACCCAGAGAGGATGCCTATGAATTATGATGTAGGCAAGGAATAGGAACTACTCCAGGGACTCCCGTCAAGGAGTCATCATGGTGAGCACCACATTCGGCTGCTGGCCATAACCCACTAGCTTGTCCACTGGAGGTCGAGGCTATGTGCCCCAGAAAAGATTTACAGCCTCAGAAACCCACAGAGCCAGATGCACTCCTGTCGAGGCTCCACATGAGTCAGAATCGATACCATGGCCAGTGTGCTCCTCAGACGTGATGTTGGTGAGACTTGATGTCACGTGTTGTGCACATCCTCTTCTGGGAAACGAGCCAGGAGTCAGAATTTGGTCAGTGGCAGTGAGTTTGGCTTGGTAAGAGGGGGATAGCATGGTTCACAACGTAGAGGGTCGGTGAGAAAGAGAGGCTCATCCCTTCACACAGTGAGGTATCTTTGGGGCTACAGCGACAGGCTGACAGGTAACAAAGGGCTTCAATGATCTCACTGCACTTGGCAATGTGGTCCTGATCCTGCGCACACAGCTGGCTAGACGGCGCCCCACGTGGCAGATGGAAAAGATATCTTCACTGTTTCAGGTTGTCCGGGGCTTTGTGAAATCGAACTTCCATGCATAGTGTTAGCATTGACTTCATTCTTCTTCCAAACTGCCAGGAAAGTCAATTGGACACCCAAGGTCAGAAGGGCCACAAGGAAAAGACAAGCTACCCAGGGTGCAATGTAGCCTCGAGGAAACACTCAATTTTCCTATACTTCAGTGGTTCTCCACCTTCCTCATGCCACGACCCTTTCATACAGTTCCTCATGTGGTAGTGACCACCCAACCATTAAATGACCTTCGATGCTACTTCAACACTGTCATTTTGCTACTGTTATGAATCGGTGAACCCTGTAAAAGGGCTATTTGACACCCCCCCCTCCACAGCGGTTGTGACCAACAGGTTTCGAACCGCTGCTCTAGCTCTTTAATCCTTCTGTCCCACCCCAGTATCGTGACGCCAATTCTATCTCACAAATCTGGCTGGACCAGAACACATATACTGGTTCAGCAAAGAGCTCTCTGCTCTTTTCTTAACCACGCTCCTCTCCATATCCCAGTTAATGGTGCAGTTGATTCATGAAGTCCAGCCAAAGTGCCTCGGGGAAGCCTTGGGATCCGAAGGGTTTCCCTTCTGATCTGAAGGGTTATGGATCGCCAGCCATTTCTTCTTCAAGGGAGCCTTGAACCTCCAAGCTTTCAGTCAGCAGCTCAGCTAGGTTAACATGCTAGCCTGGGTACATAACAGAAACAAATCCACAGAAACTCTTATGTATAAGAAGGAGTTTTATATAAAGGGGAGGTGTACATTAAGAAATCATTCCAACCCAGTGCTGCCCAAGCCTATAGTTCCAACAGTAGCCCATATGTCCGACACCAATCTACAAAGTCCTCCTAACTCTCACAAAACACACACACGATGCCAACTGCAGAAGGAAAGCCGAATCAGTGAGTGTGTGAGCATATCAAGGCTGGCATGGGTCTCCACACGGCTGCTCCAGCACCCAGAGCTCCGTCAGGGTAGTTCCATGCAGCTTCTCCTCAGGGATGTCTTGCAGGAAGTGAGTCTTGCCAGATGAAGAATGGAACTGGCTAAGGCAGCTGCACCCCGGTCTGATCATCAGAGCAAGAGACCTGAGAACTAGAAAGGTGAGGCTCACCTAGCCATTTATCTCTCGGCTCTTCAATTACTCCCATGTGTTCATCAGCCAGGTGGACACAATAAATGTTAACGACCACAGTAACCCCTGTACCACCCCATAACCCAAGACAGATGGCATCCAGTTAATTAAGTCACGACTGCCCCAAGCGTGTGGAAAGTGTAGTGTTTCCGTGGCTGCTTAGGTGGGGTAGAATCTCCAAGTCTTTCTTCAGAGGGCTTCTGGGTGGGTGTGAACCTCCACTCATTCCCTTGTCATCAAACTAACCAATGTCTTGCCCATTCTCCTCTGTTCAACTCCCTACACAGCTTCCCATCATTCAGGATTGAGAAGGTCAGTTTCTCCCATCAGACAATTTCCCAACACCTGCCGTCCAGAACGAGGTAAATGTTGGGTGCGGGGGTCGGAGGGCACGGTTTCAGGAGGGTGGACATTCCAACGCACACTAGGAATCCAAAGCATGCATGGGGCCCTCCGTGGCCATCAGGTTTACAACATCGGACGTGTTACGGAACAATTCTCCTCCACCCTGTGTGGTGGCTATGAGGGAGAATCAGGCGCACGGGGACTCCTGGGGTTTTATTTATGACTCTACGGATTTATGAGGGGAGCTAGGAGGTTAACAGACAGTAACAATTCCGAAATTCTTTTGTCTGCAATGCCCCTTCTCCATCACTCTGGAGAGCACGCTCCTCGCGCTGCTCCTCAGCTTCTGGGCAGTGTGGTCCCTCAGCCTTGGCTGGCTCTGGGGACCAGGAAGCCTGTTCCTCCCAGTGTCACGGCTGCTCCACTGCTCTGTCTCATGGTCTTGGTGCCTTGGCCTCAGTCACCTCCCTTCAGAGTCAGGGGTCTTACAGGGGCTCCTGTGACAGCTCTTCTTTCTTGGCGGTCACGGGTTCTCTCTGTGGTTCTGAAATAACATTCTGAACCCTCACAGAGCCAAGGAGGCTCCACAGGATCTTTAAATCATTTAACTATAGCCAATTGACCCCTTCAGCTCCTACTTTCAGGGACACAGAAGGCATTCTTCTCCCTTTGTCTCCTAATTCTGGGTCCGTGCACATTTTGTTACAATATTTAACCTTTTCTCCAGCTGTTCTTTGAACTTCACTGTGCATGCATTCAAGTTGCTTTAGCTTTTGAATTTTATTAAAAGATCACTTTATTGAGGGCCGCACACACCTCTGATTACAATCCACACATCAATTGTATCAGGCATATGTGTACATAGGCTGCCAGCATTCTTTTCTAGACATTTACTTTCTATTGAACCCTCGGAATCAACTTCTCTTTTTCCCCCTCCCTCACCCCCACGCTCATGGCCCCTTGATACATGATAAATTCTTAATATTTTCATGTCTCACCATGACCTCGGTCTCCCTGCCCCCATGGTTTCTGTTGTTCTCTCCCCTAGAGGGTATGTGTGTGTAGTTATGTGTTGACCAATCTGATTGGTTCCCTCTTGCTCCCCTCCCTGCCTTCCCCCTACCCTTTTGGTATCGCTTTTCCCATTCCTGGTCCTGGATTTCCTACGTAGCATTGAAACAAACATGTAGAAGCAAGTGTCAGCATCTCTGCTGACATTCCATGTTGGTCTCTTCTCCCCCTACCCCCCCACTCTATTTTTAATGACCTTTACCTTTCTTCGAGTACAACAGGGCTTCGAAAATTCTGCAGAAAAAAACACAGAAAGAATAATTGTTTTCAAAAACTTTCTTATACTGTCCTTAATAACATTCACAGTCTGCCTTGTTGTCAGTCATTAGCGTTCAATGCAGCAAATCTATTCTATAAATGTCCTCTAAATTCTAGTGGGATAAATTCAAGGTACTTTTTGGGGGAGCTCTCTTGCGCTTTTAATATTTTTTTCAGCTTCACCCTGCACATGCTGATGAGTCATTAATGGCGTGTTCCACCTTTGGCCCATGCCCTTGTTGAGTGATGCGATGGAGTTTCTCCACGGTTTCTGCCCAGAAAATTCGATGCCTGTATCTTCCATCTTGTGAGGTCCAAGTGTACAACCACTGTCTACATTGTTGAAAAAGCTTTTGTGTGAGGGAATCACAATTTCCATCATGTCACCTCTGGTTTCATTTCTGTCACCAATGCCATATTCTCCAATTCCCAATCCTTCCTCTGTTTGCAACCTACGAGGGGGTACTCCCCCCCAAAAGTTTTAATTTTTCTTTTTACAAAACAATCTCATCACTTTCAACATCCTCTGCATTATGACTTACTGTCTTTCTCAATTCTGTGATTCCATACTTGGAAACCTTGTTCAGACTCACCTGTCTGTGTG
Source organism: Tenrec ecaudatus (assembly GCF_050624435.1). Classification (NCBI taxonomy): domain Eukaryota; kingdom Metazoa; phylum Chordata; class Mammalia; order Afrosoricida; family Tenrecidae; genus Tenrec; species Tenrec ecaudatus. The sequence continues at coordinate 3,559,051 of NC_134548.1, read as the reverse complement.
GCTAAGAGCACCTCCTTGTTTTTTCCTTCACCTTTTCTACATATTCAAATTGCCATCCTCCCATGCCCGTTTTCATTCGCAGAAACAAACAATAAAAAGTCTCAAGGAGTGAGGTCCAAACCATGCTGCCGCCCACCCCCTGGAGTTTCCTTTTGTGTTTTCATAGGTTTGGGGGAAGGGAAGAAATAGCTTTAAAAATTCCCTGGACTTTCTACAATCTTCCCAGAACCTAGGAGCATTTCTGGAAACGTTTGGGTATCAGCAAACAAACACGTGGGCTGAACAAACAATGAAACCTTACCCAGACAGCGCCATGCCAACAACAGAGGAGCTCCGGGTCCTTGACACTGTGAACCTTAGGTTTTATTCTGTCTTATGCATCGATCGCTCTGTTTGGTATGTGTCTGTCATTTCATTGTGCATTTTACTAAAAAGAGGAAATTTTACCACACCAGTGGTTGAGGCAGCTTCAAAATGGTTGTGGCAAAAAATTTCCATGATCTACTAGCTCCGTCCCTCCAGAACTGTGGGAAGCACCCTTATTATTTATTTATTTATTTTTATTCACGAGCACAATGAAGTGCTTTTGAATTTTTATTCTTCTCAAAAAGAACTATAATTTATTATAGTACAAATTCCTTTTTAAAAATCATTTCATGGGGGCTTGTACAATTCTTATCACAATCCATCCATCCATTGTGTGAAGAGCATGTGCACATTTGTTGCCATCATCATTCTCAAAAAATTTGCCTTCTACTTGAGCCGTTAATATCTACTGCTCATTTTCCCCCTCGCTCCACACCTCGTGAACCCTTGATAATTCATAAATTATTATTACTTTGTCATATATTACACTGCCCGACATCTCCCCCGCCTTCTTCTCTGCTGTCCCTCCCCCAGGGGGGAGGCTATACGTAGATTCCTATAATCAGTTCCCCCTTCCTACCCGACATTCTCTCCACCCTCCAGGCATCGCCACTCACCTCTGGTCCTGAAGGAGTCATCTGTCCTGGATTCCCTGTGTTTCCAGTTTCTATCTGTACCTATGTATGTCCTCTGGTCTAGCCAGATTTGTAAGGTAGAATTGGGATCATGATAGTGGGGTGGAGGGAGTCTTTAAAAACTAGAGGAAAGTTCTATGTTTCATCGTTTTTACCCTGCACCCTGCCTGGCTCATCTCCTCCCCACCACCCTTCAGTAAGGGGTGTCCAGTTGGCTACCAATGGGCTTTCAGTCTTCCATGTGGGCTGTATTGCTTCTGAGCAAATGGCCACTTGTTTATCTTCGAGCCTTTTAGACCCCATACACTATGTCTTTTGATAGCTGGGCATCATCAGCTTTCTTTACCACATTTTCTTATGCACACATTTGTCTTCAGTGGTCGTATCAGGAAGGTGGGCACCCACTGATATGATTTTTAGTTCTTTGATGTCTGATAACTGGTCCCTTCTACACCTCGTGGTCAGCCAAGCTGGTGTGCTTCTTCCACGTGGGTCTTAATGCTTCTCAGTTAGATAGCCACTTATTTATCTTCAAGCCTTTAAGACCCCAGACGCTATATCTTTTGATAGCTGGGCACCATCAGCTTTCTTCATGTTTGCCCATGCCCACATTTTCATTCAGCAATCTTGTCGGGAAGGTGTGCATCCTGGAATTCCAATTTAATAGAACAACGTGTTCTTGCATTGAGGAAGTGCTTGAGTGGAGGCCCAATGTCCATCTACTGCCTTAGTACTCCACCTATAAATAAATGCACATACATGTTTCCATACACTCATATAAATATATTTACATATGTACATTCCAGTCTTTGGACCTCTATAAATACCCTTTGTCACCTAGTTCTTTCCTCTATTTCCTTTTACTTTCCTCTGTCCCACTGTCATGCTCAGTCTTCATTTGGGTTTCAGTTATTACTCTCGGTTACCTTGCCTTTGATGAATCCCTACCAGGCCTCTCACACCCTCCATGCTACTGATTTGGGATCACTTATTGCTCCCCTGTCCCTGGGTTGGTCAGCACCACCTCCTTTCCCCCTCCTCCCCCTCTCCCATATCCGCCCAGAACCATTGGTCCCGTTGTTTTCTCCTCCAGACTATTCGACCAGTCCATCTCATCTAGATAGATCTGTAGAGATAATAATATGCATCAAAACTCAAGTCATTGCAAGATAGGCAAAGAGAACACAGAGATGACAACAAAAAGGGAAACCAATTACCCATAGAAGAATAAATTAATTAAAAGAAAAACATTTTAAAAAGAAAGAAAAACCAATACATAAATAGATCAAGGTCTGATTTTTGATCTGTAGGAGTGTCCTTCAGTCAGGTCCAATGGGATAACATGCTTTTAGTGGTTTGCTTCAGTGTCACAGGGTCAGTCTGGGCCCGTCCCGGCCCTGAGTCTCCAGTGCTGTCCCCCTTAGGGCCCTGGGCCATCAATGGACGGTGTGTCTCGTGGTGGGATCAGCCTTATTGTCCACTCTGTCCATTGGCTGTTCAGAGTGGGGCTATCATCCTCCAGCCCTGATGGCCCAGGATGTGCTCCACTCTCTTCCTCCCTCTTCTTTGCTCCCATTTGCTCTCATCAAACATGACCCTCTCCCCTAGCTGCAGCTTCAGTGCCATCCTCTCAAGTGAATTCTTCTGGGGTGAGGGGCAGCTATCCACGAAGCTGGTATGGAGGCCGAGCCCTCAGTTTCTCCACTGGCTCCCCACTCCTTGCCGGCACAATGCATTCATCTGGCACTGGCTTTATATCTGGTCCCTCTTTCCCTGTGGAGACACAAACAATACCCTCCCCTTGGGTGGGTCAGTGCCCTATTCCCCCATCACACATCTGGTTTTTTTTCTGTCTTTCCCCTTTCATGTATCCCTGGATTTGGGCCAGAGCCCCTGCCATACTACCTGGACCTCACCCCTGGAGTGTTTGTATACAGTAGCTTTTCCCCTGTGCTCCTTTTCCACTTACCTTTCTGTTCTCTCTTTCTTATATAGAAATAAACGTACATCAGCAGAGTCATGTTATACTTCCCCTTTTGTGCTTGGCTCACTTCATTTAGGATAATTTCCTCCAGTTCTTCCCATGTGTCTATATGCTTCATGCGTTCATCTCTGCTTTTTAGTGATGCATAGTACTCCATTGTATGTATGAACAAGTTTTTTAATCCATTAATCTCCCAATTTTCGGGTCTGGCAGCAGGAGTTCCGGAGGGATGAGTCCTATATGGTCGCCATTTTCTCCCCTCCTCCTGGAGCACCCTTGTATTTTGGTCATCATCAACCTCCTGGCAGAGTTCCCACCCAAGGTGTTTGTTCCTGGTTACAGATGGATTGGCAGGGGATTGCCCCACTCCACCCCCACCCCCATGCTGCCCCGAATTCTCGGTGAGTCCAGCTCATGTTTCTTTTGAAGAGGGAATTGTAGATGAACAAGCCAGGAAGCAACGGTTGTCTAATATGGTCCCTGGGACTGCATGGAAGGAGGAAAAATGAAACATGGTACAGGCAGAGAAGTCAACCCTGAGTCTTGGGAATACAGTGGTCACGTGTGTACTTTCTACTCCTGTCAACAGTTGTAGCGTCGGAGCCTCACAGGGGGTTCTGTGAGTCAGCACTGACTCCATGGCAGTGTGTCTGGCTTTTCCTTTCTTTGCTTGGGGTGGTGGGTACCCTTTTGGTTGGGGAGAATGTGCATGTAGAGAGGAGTCCTGGAGGGTGAGTCCCCTAGGTTGAAAGGCACTCAGCACCCACACTGACAGCAGTCATGTGTTGGAACACACCATCAGGGGGCTTGAAGATGTTTCAGGACCAGGACATGTGGCCTTCTGGTGTGCCCGGTAATGAGACACATCTGGGTGGAGTCAATGAAAACCAGCAGTGGCACCAGCACTCGCTAAAGATGAATGGAATGTGTGGCTCTTTTACGCCCTGGGTGCTGCTGTACCTTCCTGATACACTGCTAGTTCCTGTTCCTGCGACACCCAGGCTAAGGCTTCATGGCATCCAGGTGTCTTCACCACACGGTGGGCCAACACTTGGATCCTCACCCAAATGTCAGTGATTCACACCCACAGGGAGAGCAACCTGCCAACACCAGGAGGATGTCTTTGGAGACCCTGTGAGGCAGTTCTCCTCTGTCCTATGGGATTGCCATGACAGTGGGTTTGATCTGGTTTGTTGAGGTGGGAATTATGCTACTGGGACTTCCGATTTCAAAGTGTCTCATGGTAAAACATTCCCAGGCCAGTGTTTTTCATGCTCAGTGATCCTATCAGCACACCTGGCTGCGGTCTAGTCATGGTTTTCTCTCTTGCCTCTACTGCCCATTAGTATTTCTGTGTCTTGACAAGAAGGAGACCATTGGCATTGCAGTTGGAGTCGCTGCCTGCGCGCACCTGAAGTTCTGTGGTTTGAACCTGTCGGTGTCTGTAAGAATTCACCCTAACCGCTTTAGCGTGCAATTTCTCAAGATCGTCATGGGATTGGCCAACATGTCAGTGGACTCCTACAAAACCACTAAGTCGTCCTCTGAGAGACCGAGCAGTGCCAACCCATCAGGACACTTATGAGAATGGGATGGGCAGTCAGGACAAACAGGACGACCTTCAAATACTTAATGGAGGTCGAGTGTAAGCACGCACCTAATGTCGTCACAAAGAGGGCACTCATCAGCTCCTGGTCATTCTCACTCCCCTCCCTCGTCTGTAAGATGCAACCCATCGTTGATAGGAGCCTTGAAGTTGGCTTCTTGGGGTCTCAGACTGCCGCCATCTCAGAAGACCAGCATCCGAATCAAGGGCTAGGGAACAGGTCCAATCCCTGTCGCTGGCCTTTGGACTATGCAGTGCCAGGCTGCAGGGGTCCACACCCATCGGAAACTCTGTGGGGGGAATCACGTGGCATTGAGTTTCCATCAAGATCACTGACCAGGAAACCTGTGGGGACAGCTGTCCTCTCGGGACAAGCTCCACCACGAGTCTATATCAACTCAACAGCAATGCACTTTTCTTACTCTTGTTCGGTAATTACAAAAAAAAAATTCTTTTGACTTTCCATAACCTTTCTAGTACCTGGAAAGCCTTCGGGAGCTTTTGGAGATCTACAAACAAAGACAGGACTGAACTAGATATGCCATCTTACTTACAGAGGAAGGGCAGCTTCCAGAAACAAAGCAGCCGTTGTCTTCCCCTCTGCTTACCTTCTGGTTCAGGCGCTTGTGTCCACATTTCTGATGGATGCGTCTGCACCAGTTCTTTGTCCTCAGTTTCAGGGTGTCACTGCTCTACTAAAAAGTGGACCTTTGCCAAATGCTTGGCTTCTAACCCAGATAATGGTGGGGGGGAGCTCAGGGGACAACCCGCCTGGGAGAGAATGACCATGACATCTCCTTTCGAAATGATTGACAGCCCTGGGACTCTGGAGCCGTTCTCCTCTGTCCTGCCGTGCCCTTCCGACTTGGAGTCCCCAAGGCACAGGGCTGAGAGAGGTTTGTTTTCTAAACGTTTTGTTAGGGGCTCATACAACTCTTATCACAATCCACATAAACATCAATTGTGTAAAGCACACCTGTATATTAATTGCCCTCATCATTTTCAAAGCACCTGCTCTCCAGATAAGCCCTCTGCATCAGGTCCTCTTTTTTCCCCCCTCCCTCCCCGGTTTCTCCAACCCCCCAAGTCCTTGATATTTTATAAATTATTGTCATATCTTTCCCTGATGTCTCCCTTCTCCCCCTTTTCTCTTGCCCATCCCCCAGGGAGGAGGTCACAGGTAGATCCTTGTAATCGGTTCTCTTTCCAACCCACTCTCTTTACCTTCCTAGTTTTGCCACTCACATCCCTGGTCCGGAAGGTATCATCCGCCCTGGATTCCCTGTGCCTCCAGCTCCTATCTGCACCAGTGTACAACCTCTGCTCTACCCAGACTTGCAAGGTAGAATTCGGATCATGGTAGTGGGGAGCGGGGGGCAGAGGAAGCATTTAGGACCTAGAAGAAAGCTGTATTCTTCATCGGTGCTACATCGCACCCTGACTGACTCATCTCCCCTAGATCCCCCTGCAAGTGGATCTCCAGTGGCCGACAAATGGGCTTTGGGTCTCCACTCTGCACTTCCCCCTTCATTAACTACAGTAAGATTTTTTTGTACTGATGATGCCTGATACCTGAACCCTCTGACACCTCATGATCGCACAGGCTGGTGTGCTTCTTCCGTGTGGGCTTTGTTGCTTCTCAGCCAGATGGCTGCTTGTTTACCCTGAAGATGTTTAGATCACAGACACTATCTCTTCTGATAGCCAGGCACAATCAGCTTTCTTCACATTTGCTTATGCACACATTTGTCCTCTGCGATCATATCCGGGAGGTGAGCACCCAATGATATGATTTTTTTGTTCTTTGATGCCTGATAACTGATCCCTTCGGAACCCATGATCACACAGGCTGGTGTGTTCTTCCATGTGGACTTTGTTGCTTCTGAGCTAGATGGCCTCTTGTTTATCTTCAAGCCTTTAAGACCCCAGATGCTATTTCTTTAGATAGCCGGGCACCATCAGCTTTCTTCACCACATTTGCTTGTTCACCCGCTTTGGCTACAGCAGTTCTGTCGGGAGGGTGAGCATCATAGAATGCCAATTTAATAGAGGACAGTATTCTTGCATTGAGGGAGTACTTGAGTAGAGGCCCAATATCCTTCCGCCACCATAATATTAAACCTATAGATATAGGCACATACATCTATTTCCGAGTTTTGAGGTTTTTTGGCTTCAGTTCCTGTCTCAGAGACTCACATCATCGATTGGTGTTGAACCCACAGTAGAGGATTATCCATTCTCCCACACCATTTCTGGGTTCCTCGAGCGAGGGTGGCATGACAGCAGGATGGTTACTTACGACACTCTGAGGGGTCGTACACTGCTCTTCTCTCATGTCCTGCACGTGATCATGAAGACGGTGCTTCTAAGGGATTTGCAGGCAGACACCTGATCACTAAACCACACCCCTGAACAATAGAATGGCTCCCCATGATGGTTTAGACACCTCACCTCCTGTCTCCTTTCTCCTCTGTCAATTCACTCTCCAGCCTGATACAAACTTGGCTCAAAGAGGTCATCCATTTGAGGACAGACAGACAGACATTTCTCCATAACTTGATTGCAAGTGGGCATTTGTTGGGGGTCAAAGCTCACCGCTTATCTGCAGTGTCAGAGAAGAACAATACACCTGGGAGCTCCATTTGTTTACTTTTATGCTTGCATTTACTTATTTTATTTTTAAACATTTTACTATGGGATTTGACAGCTCTGGCAACAATCCAAACATTAATTTTATCGAGCACATTTGTACATAAATAGACATTTATTTTCTTATTTTTTTTAACAATTTATTGGGGCTGATACAATTCTTTTCACAGTTCATACATATACATACATCAATTGTATAAAGCACATCTGTACAGTCTTTGCCCTAATCATTTTTTTCTCTTTTCTTCTTTTACATTTTATTAGGGACTCATACAACTCTTACCACAATCCATACATATACATACATCAATTGTATAAAGCACATCCATACATTCCCTGCCCCAATCATTCTCAAGGCATTTGCTCTCCACTTAAGCCCCTTGCATCAGGTCCTCTTTTTTTCCCCCCCTCCCTCCCCTTTCCCCACTCCCTCATATGCCCTTGGTAATTTATACCTCGTTATTTTGTCATATCTTGCCCTATTCGGGGTCTCCCTTCCCCCCTTCTCTGCTGTCCCTCTCCCAGGGAAGAGGTCACATGTGGGTCCTTGTAATCAGTTCCCCCTTTCCAACCCACTCACCCTCCACTCTCCCAGCATCGTCCCTCACACCCTTGGTCCTGAAGGTATCGTCCACCCTGGATTCCCTGTGCCTCCAGCCCTCATATGTACCAGTGTACAGCCTCTGCCCTATCCAGCCCTGCAAGGTAGGATTCGGATCATGGTAGTTGGGGGGAGGAAGCATCCAAGAGCTGGGGGAAAGCTGTGTTCTTCATCGATATTTATTTTCTATTGAGATTTTGGTGTCAGCTTCTCCCTTCCACCACCCTTGTGGCCCCTGGATAAATAATAAATTATTACTATTTTCATACTTTATACGGACTACCATCTACCTCCCCTATAGTTTATGGCATGGATCCTCTGGGGGGTAAGTGGGGAGTGCAGGGATGCCGGTCTGTATTGATCCAGGAGCTGTTTCTTTCATCGTCTGTAAGTCTTCAGACACCACAGAAGGTGAGAGTGGAAACTGAGAAAGTCCCGTGGAGAACAGAACCTGTCTCCTTAGAGCAGCGGTTCTGAGCCTGTGGACCGAGAGCCCTCCATGGGTCAAACGACCCTTTCACAGGGGTCACGCCTGATTCATCACAGGGGCAAAATGACAGAGATAGAGTAGCAATGAAAATAACTTTAGGGTTGGCGGGGGGTGGAGGGGTCCCCACCACGCGGCAATGTAGCAAATGGTCGCTGCATTAGGAAGGTAGAGAACCCATAAGATGGACTGACAGTGCCTGCAACTCTGGACTAACATGAAGAACTAGCCGTGTGAATGGCACAGGACCAGTGCTGCTGCCTTCTCTTACGCACAGAATCACTGTGGGTCGGAACCGACTGACGGTCCCGAACAACATCTGTATGACAATGGATTGTGGGCCATGGTCACAGGACCAAAGGTAATAACTTATTCCAGTGGCTGAATAACTCTTGTCTGGAAGCCAAAGAAACACAAGGGACTCATATCTCCATATGAAGCCATGTTGTAGGAGCTTTACACAGGGAAGACATCTCGGGTTCTGCCTCAATGGCTCAGAGGAGACACTGAGAAGACAGTGACAAGTGCAGGATCTCCTTCCCACCAGAGCTCAGACACACAGACAACACTGCAGATCCCACAGAGGGACGCCAAGACGATGACCACGAGCAAGTCCCTCACTGGCTTTGAGGCAAAAGTGACCCCAAAGACCAGGGTTTTCCTCCTCAGAGTCGGCACTTCGATCACTCGATCTCTCTCAGGATTCACGGAACAGACATTGCTGCCCTTTCACAAGAAACCTGGGGGAACAGATCTTGAGCTAAAAGGGTTTTTGTTTTGTTTTGCTAGAGAAATAGAGTGGAAAAAATGAACTGCAAACAGTCTACATGTCCTTAAAGAATTGCCAACCAGGATGTTTACTATTGCTGTTTCCAGAAGATGGCTTCGGGAACCACATGACAAATAGCCACATGGAAACACAGGAGGCATAATAGGAGGGAAGAATACGCAACCTCTACAGCAGGTTACCTTCTACTGGCTCTTCAGAAGGCAAGTGAACAACACAGCAAGATGAAGACTCTACTCCTGATGCTGGGACTCGCCCTCACCTGTGCTGCCCTGGACACTCTGCCTAAAGAAAAACTCTCAGTGGTAATGAGGAAATCCCAGCACTGGGGGTTCTTCTTTTGTGCACGTGCATGTAGCTTTGAGGGATTGTATTGGTGTTTCCAAATGTGTGCACCTGGGTCTACACCTGTAAGTCCCCAAAGCACAGTCTTTTGATTTATTGGGTAATGATAAGTTTCTAAGACCAAGCCCCACAAGAGAATGCTGATGCAGGACACCTTGATGCCTTGCTCGGCAGAAATATGCTCCATATGGTTTTGCGTGGCTGGTTTTTCAGAAGTAGGTAACTGGAACTTTCTGGTGGGGTCTCTTCTGGGTAGAGTCTGTCCGGCAACTCTCTGGTTTGAATGGAGTGCTGAAACACGGACACCATGAGCAACATGCTGCGTTTCTACTTTCTCCCTCTGTACTTCACATGAAATAACAGAGTGGATGTGAGTTGGGACCGCAAACAACATCAAGGGCATGCTGCATTTCTACCTGTCTCCCTCTGTACTTGCCCTAGAAATACACACTGGATGTCAGGTGGAAATAGTAGATGATGGCACCGTGTAAACTCCTGCAGGGATTTCTCACTTACATTTCCTATCTTGCCATTGTGTTTGATGTTATTGTTGTTAAATGCTTTTTATCTTAAACACCTGCACTTCTGTTCTTATGCAACTGTGTGGCATTCTTCTTGAAGACGTTCAAGAAAAAGACAGTCCCGTGCCAATATTTCTCACAAATGTTACTTTTAGATCAGAGAAAATTATAAACCACTCTACATTGCCTCCACCAACCCAAACAAGACAAAGGACGGTGGAGATTCCAGTGTTTTCATCCGTGAGGTTGTGCGTCTCCCACTTGTTGGACTCATCAGATTTGGGTTCTATATCAAGTAAGTAGACATTTCATGGAATGAAAATGAACACAGCAATCTGTCTACCAAGGGAGAATCCACCTTCCTTGGTTGCAGAAAAGTATCAGGGCTCTGGGTGGTGGGATTTAAACAGTCTCTAGAGGTGGAGATTTAGCAGCCAAAGTCTGGTATATGAAACCCAGGATTGCTGTATGTAGAGAGACAGCAAGTAGAATTTCAGTTTTGGGAGGAGGGGTTTATAGTACTGGTGGTGGTCAGGAGAAATGAAGATGAAATCTTGCAGTCCATGTAGAGAGTGTTTGGAAATGGATCGTGGGAGCAATTGTCCAAATCTGATTGACATGGTAGAACTATGGAATGCTACGGTGCGTGCATTAAATTAAAAAGTAATAGAGAGCCACACCTCCAAGGAAGCATCATCTGGCTGTGACCTGCTTCACAGCAGGAATTCCACCTTGGATGTCACATGTTCATGTTGACGTTAAAATCACATAAGCACATCGTGGAAACGCTTTCATTTCCCAAAGGGTAACTGATAATGTGATTGGCATTTTGCACGCTTTTGGTAAAAACTCAAGTCAGGAAGAAAGAAGTAGAAATATTTTTGGCTCCTTTGGAATCCTCATTTAGAACCAGAAACAGATGTTGGAATATGGTTGGGGTTTCTAAAGGAAAGTTAAGATGAGGGGCAGAGAGGGCAGTGATGTTTGGGGATTGTGGCAGTCTGGGAAGAATGAGCGGATTATACCTGGGATACCACAGGTATGGAATGTTTTTGGAGGAGGAAATGAGTTTTCAAGTTAGGGAGCAAGAAGAGGGGAAAGAAGGATTGTGTTCTGAATTACTCAGGTATTTTAAAAAGAAATACTTAACACTTCAGTGTTCAAGAAATGTGGAGGTTCCAGGGCGCTGAATACAGGAAGCAGGGTGATGGCATCATAAGGTCAGAGTTCTCAGAAAGGAGGAGGAAGCGATAACGCTGAAGACGATTTTCTGCTGTGGATATGGTTTGAACTCAGCATCTCCAGACCACCAACAGGTGCCAATGGAAGTTGGCAGTCGGCTACATTCTGTGCTTCCTTCTGATCATGCACCTTCTGGGAACTCTTGGGCACAGGATGCATTCAAATACCCAATAACAGACAGTTTTTGAAATTCTGTAAGTAAACAATAACGAGTTCTTAAATCTGACATAGAAAAGAGATCTAAAGAGAAAAGATTTTGGACCTGTGTTGGGGGTATATAACGAGCTAGGTTTTCAATTTGACATTAACTCCTAAAATATTTGAGTGCAAAACTTTGTCTTTATCTTTCTTTGTATCTCTTCCTCTTTGTGTGAATCACGCGCACATGCAAGCACACGCAAGCACACACACACACACACAGATTTTGAATGATGAAAGGAAGCAGCATTGAAAACATCATGAACAAAGGTGCTGTGACAATGGGTAAGGTGCCTATGGTTCCACATATAGGCAAGTGTCACAGAACCTTCCAGCAGAATAACCATATGTTGCCAGCCATTCCTTTTGCTTAAATTAGAAAAAAATGAACAGGGTATCATTTTCCTTATCATGTTGAGAATGCATGCTTCCTACTGTTTTTAACTCCTCCGTACATGTGGACACATGCTTTCAAGCAACTTTACCGAGATTCAATTTTCTTCCCATGAGAAGAATTGTCCTTCTGAGGTTCACATTTCAGTGGTGACAAATGTCTGTGCCCCTGTAAGCAAGATCGCACTGAAAACGCATCAGTGTGTCTGTAGCCCAGAGAGGAAGGTGGTGCTCTTTCTGACTAACACCCATCCTTGGAGTCACTGGTGACTGTGATCAGGGTGTGACTCCGCGGTTCTACAGTTGTCACATGATGAACAGGCCCGCAGAGTCACACCTTGTGTGATTTCACTCAGTCTTACTGCATTTCACCAGTTGCATTATATTGCAAATGGAAGGTCTTTGGAAACTGCCTCGAGTAAAGTGTACACATGCTGTTTTGTAGACAAGGGGGCTATGCGGACATTGTTGATGCATGCAAGGCCAGACATGAAATCCTAGTCATCCAGTTATGTATTGAATGATTTTATTACATTTACCAATTCAATTGATAATTTTTTTCTGTTCTAGCTTTAAAGAACTATGCCTTCCCTATTATGAATATGTATCGAGAAAAGGAAGCAATGAATTTGTTAATATTGGTAAGTACCATAGTGTTCCCTGGGATAGGCGCTTGTTGAGATTCAATTGAGGGCCAAACTTTCTCACATGGAATCTGGAGATACAAATTTTGCTTCTGCTAACCATCAGAGGTAAAACCAAGTAGAATCCCCTGAATTTTCAAAGCATTTTAATTTGTTATGCAAGGAGATAAATGATATTACATTAAAAGCCCCTTGAAACTTTGAATATAACCAGGAGAAACTAAAGACAAATGTTTAGAATATTTCTTGTCAGTCATGGGTAGATAGCAAGGTTCTGTGCCCGTTAAAAATAACCTAAGGACTAAAGTCTGATGGATACAGTTTGAGTATCGATACGAAGGCCATCTTGTCAAGAGCAGAGATTTCTAAAGCAATCCCAGCCAATCATTTAACGTATAAGTTGATTCCCATACGACGTGGAATCTATGTCATTCTCCATTGCCCTTTCTCCAAGTCAGATATCGTTAAAAATCAGGCGTTGGTTGAGATTTCTTCCCCTCATTTTGTCTGTTTGTTTGATTATTTTTGCTTAATGTTTTAATGGTCATGAAGAACATTATGCATTTTCAATGGCTCAGACTCTAAATTTTTGATGAAAGTTGAGTAGCAGCTCTGTGAAATGGAAATAAGCGAACAATGAAATTATGTGCCCCAGTGGTTGCCTTACAAATCAATTTTAGCTCCTCTGTGTAACTGTTATCTCTTATATAAGCTCTCACTGAAATATTCAACAGCCACTGTGTATCAATCTACAGATCAGCCCATCAACAGGAAACCAACCTACTGCCATTGAGTCATCTCTGACTGATAGTGACCCTGTATAAGATATCAGAGTCTTTGTAAATCTTTCTAAGAGCAGACAGCCTCATTGTTCTCATGAGTGCCTGAGTGGCTAGAACCACCAACCTTGCCATTCAGAGTACAAGGCTCACTTAGCATCACCATCTTGGCTCCTCAGACACTGATGTGCTTATCAATAAATGTACATGAGGCGGCTTTAAAAAGTTGGCAGAGGAAAAGTCCATGAGATTTCGATTTCATTTTTTTTTCAATGTCTTTTCAAGTCCCTTCCTCAATGTGGTGGTGGTAGTTCGGCTTCACTAAGTTCATTCTGATTCTTCATGACACCACTGTGTGACACGGTGGGAATGCCCCTAGGTTTGTAGAGACCGTCCCTTTTTGTGCTTAGTCCTAGCAATGCCAGAAACAATATAGGTATATTTCTTGCTCATTTATTTATTTTCCTCGCAGGTCCTCTCAAAAATAGTGTGAAATATATGCATGTCCTAGAAGATGCTTTGATAATAGTGCACAAAAGGGTAGATGAATTTGGAGGATATACCAAAGAGGCTGAACTTCTGGGTAAGTAACAGCTTCACCCCGGAAAGGAGGAAACAACGTCCCCCTTATCAAGGATTGTAGTCACAAACTGCAGGGTGCAACATCACATGATCTTTCATGCATAAGGATCCCACTTGAGTTCCCAACCTCTTTGCCGACTCACATGTTCCAGTTTCACTGACCTTACGGTGGTTTTCGGAAGAGGATGTTTTGGAAGTTGATCACCAGGCCTCTGTGCCAGGACCCCTCTGG